>NW_010363504.1:41340-76002 GCF_000414095.1 Morus notabilis | reverse complement strand
GGGTTGCCCGCGGGTGCTCCAGGGGTGCTGCGGGAGTGCCCCGGGGGTGTCCAAGGGGTGCCCCGGGGGAGGTTGCCTCGAGGGTGCCCCGGGGGTCTCCCGGAAGTCTCCCGGGGGTTCCCCGGGGTTCTCCCGGGAGTCTCCTGGGGGTCTCTCGGGGTTGCCCCGGGGGTGTCCCCAGGAGTGCCCCGAGGGTGCCCTGGGCTCCTGGGGGTCTTCCAGGGGTCTCCCTGGGTCGCCTGGGGATCTCCCGGGGGTGCACCGGGGGTTCCCCGGGGGGGCCACGTGGGGTGCCCCGGGTGTGCCCCGGGGGTGCAACGGGTGGTGCCCCAGGGGTGTCTCGGGTGTCTCCCTGGGGAGCCCCAGTGCTGCCCCGGGGGTTTCCCAGGTGTGCCCCGGGCTTCTCCCGGGGGCGCCCCAGGCTTCTCCCGGGTGTCTTCCAGAGGGAATAACCCGGGGGTGCCCCGGGCTTCTCTCGGGGGTCTCCCAGGGGGTGCCCCAGGGTTGTCCCGGGGGTGCCACGGGGGTGCCCCGGGGTGTCCCGGGAGGGTCCTAGGGGTTAGCGGGTTTAGGTCTACTATAAATGATCTTTTCATTTAATGCTTAAAATATATGCTAAATTTTAGCATTTACTTGTTATTCATTGCTGTGTTGATTTTTACATTTAATAATTACAACATTTTAAAATTTTATTTCTACAACACTCAAAGCATAATAATTATGACAAAAATATATATAGCATTTAAACTAAATATTTAAATTAAAATAAAATAATATATCAAATAACAAATATGTCCTTTTTATGTCACATATAACATTGGTTTTTTTATTTAATCATCACGACATTAGTTAGCATTTTCAAATTATTTTAGAATTAAAAATTTATTTCTACATCTAAAGTTATTATCATGACAAAAGTAAATATGTTGTATTTAAAATAGTATTATACATTCGAATACAAATAAAAATAAAAATAAAAACATGCTAAACTATTATTTTTACACTTTTTTTATGTTAAATATAACAAATATAGTTTTGACACCGAAAGGTCGGAATGGCTAGCTTGTAGTGTAAACCAACTAGTCTTTGATATATTTATTTCCCTCTTATAAATCTTCGAGAACTGCAGGCTTTTATTTATTTTAGGTTCATATATATCATAATCATATAAGAGAACCTAATCCAATTGTTAATTTAATCAAAGTCGGTTATGATAATGTTGTATTTTTCAAATTCGAAAGACTAGAACAAATCACGACCTTATACGACATACGCTTTTATTCTTTTTTTCTTTGTGAAAGTGACATAAGCTTTTATTAGTATTATCGTCTCTGAGAAGCTTTTTTGTTTTTTTAGTTATAACTTTTTTTTTGAGTAATTATTTAGTTATAGCTTTCCCGTGACATCTCAAAGCAATTTCATCTTGAAAATTACTGGATAACATTTCAAAAAGTACAACAAATACGAAAAGGTTTATTTTCCAAAACATAAACTTCAAATTGGTTTTTTTTTTTTTTTTTTTTTCCAAAAAAGAAAAGTTCCTGATTATGGCGATGCAAATACCAATTCTACTTACTACATTAAACTACAAGAAAATACAATTTCGAAAAACAATCTGTTGCGCTAATAAATACAAATGAAATGCTTAATGATAAGAAATGTGTAACGAATTCCATAACAACATAAAAAACACTCAAACTGAGTCAAAACATCTCTAAAAAAAAAAAATTGAGTTATACAAATTATTTTCATATCAACCGAAAGAAAAAGAAAAAAAATCAGGCATATTATCTTCGTTTTTAAAAAAAAATCCTCAATCGTCTCCAACTAGCTTTTAGTCTGAGCAACGAATTATTTATTATTGATTTCTTTTTTGCTGGATTAAATAAATTGAGTTGAATTCAACTAAAACAAGTAAAAATAAATAAATATTAGTTCCAAACCAAAACTTGAACAAAAAAAAAATCCCCTAAGAAAACTTGAAAAAAGAAAAATAAGAGAAAAGCCCAATGGAAATAAAAATTGTGCTAAGTGGCGAGCTTTCATTGGAAGATAGCCAACGCACGCAAAAGGAGTACTCCGCTGGCTGTTCGAGTTAAATACTCCTTAGATCCTCCTCAGTCGACACATTAAGGGACACTTGTAATCTTACTGTCTGAATTCCACGCTCCAACTAGCTATCCGGAAGACCCACGCGATCTCAATGCCCAACTACATCCACTTCTACTGGTGCGTGTCTTCCACTCGCGACAATCGAGAATCGACATGATAATTAACTCATCAGCACCCAAAATTCCGCCGGCGTTTATTCCCAAGCTACAAGATCAGAACCGTTGAGATCCAGGGGTCCCACTGATAAACCCGGGACCACAAATCACAGGCGGTCCTGATCTAATCCAAACCAGAAAATCAAAAGTCGTTACGAGTATTTATTTCGACCAGCGAAAAGAAATCTGTTGATTATTTGGCTTTCGCTGTATAAAAGACGTATTTAGAAAGAAAAAGTGTATTTTACCAGTAGAAATATACGGTAATCAATAACGAAACGATCGAGGGAAAGACAAAAGCAAGTGTCGGATAGATCTCTCTCTCTTTCTCTCTCCTCTCCTCTCTCTCTCTCTCCTCTTCTGATCGCCGATGGGTTTGTGGGAAGCTTTTCTCAATTGGCTCCGAAGGTTAGCTTTTTCTCTCTAATGGTTTCTATTATATATTGCTCGAATAAATGCCGTATGCAAATTTGATGTTTAGGTTTCAGCTTTTTTCTTTTTTTGGTGTGAAAGGAATAGTACTATTGATCGACAAAGCATTTTGATCGTTTGAAAAACCTTTTTTTTTTTTAATTTTTTTAATTTTTCCGATAGTGAAAGATAATCTGTTCCTCAGTATAAATACTATTGGTTTATTCCTGAAATTTTTCTGGAAAATTGGCTTTTTTTTTTTTTTTTTTTTTTTTTTTTTTTTTGCTGAATGAAAATTGGCTTGTTCATTACTTTCGTATGTTTTAATTTTTTTTTGGTTAATGATCGAAATCATATGGCGTAGAATGGATAGCTGTATCAGCTCAAAAATTATTTCACGGATTGAATATCTCGTTTGGCGAATTTCGTAGTTCCTTTTTCATCTTTTTTTTTTTAAATCTAGCGATTCATACTGTAATGTAATGGACAACTTCTGGAGTTGGTTATTATCTTGTGGAACATGGCATCTACAGAGTGGTTTTTGTTGAATAACAAATCAAACATTGATTAATCCTTTTTTGTAATAGCTTACTTCAGATAAAGTTGATTTCTTAAATTTTGATTATTTTTTTGAGAGAGAAAATACTGTAATAAAACGGTTTGAATTGTAGTTTAAACCTGCAAAACAAACGTCATCTTAAAGTTTGACTTTTTCTTGTTTTGGTTATCCCTAAAACCTCTCACAGCTATGGCTTAGTTACTGGGAGCGCCATCTTCTTTGTTACTTTAGTTTGGTCTTTAGCCTATATTGGCAGATTATTTCAATGCTTGTAATTCACTTTATTGTGCATGCAATTTCAGCCTCTTTTTCAAGCAGGAAATGGAGCTCTCCTTGATAGGGCTTCAGAATGCTGGAAAGACTTCACTCGTAAACGTCGTGGCAGTAAGTCAACATCAATAACTATTTTTTAGTATCGAATTTAATTTTTTCTGCTTCGAGTTTGTGCTAATGCACTTTGTTCTGTTTGTTCTTAGACTGGTGGGTACAGTGAAGACATGATCCCCACGGTGAGTTAAGCTTCCCTTTTCAAAAGGGCCATAATTACTTTGAGCTTGACCTAATTCTGTGATCTAATGCTTGTTTAGTCTGTTAGCCTTTTGAATTTATCATTGTCAATTTTCTTCTATGAATAAATGAATAGTGAAACTATTTTCTGATATGGCGGCATTATGTTTCAGGTGGGATTTAATATGAAGAAGGTGACAAAAGGGAATGTTACAATCAAGTTGTGGGATCTTGGAGGTCAACCAAGGTTCCGCAGCATGTGGGAGCGATATTGTCGTGCAGTTTCTGCTATTGTGTAAGAATCCAACTTCTTATCCCAATGGACTTTGCAAAACCACATAATATATTGATTGCTGGGATAGAATTTTGCTGATTCTTTTGAATAATCAGTCCATGTTTTAGCTTTGCAAATACACGCCCTTTTCTGCGTTAAAGAGCTTCATTTTTGTGTAATCACACAATGTTTTTCTGGACAATCAACTGCAAATACTGATAGAAAATACTAGTTACGAGTCATACGAATAAGATTGCTAATCTCAATGACTAGGTCTCTAACTAAAGGGTGTCTGTTAACATTGTTGAGAATGAGTAAAGGTGCAATGGCAAGGCAGATGCCTTTGGTAATTCTGCAAATATATGCTCTGCCTTTACACTTCTGCTCTAATTAATCTTAAAATTGATTGATAGTGGAAATTATGTAAATCCTGTAAAGTCTAGGAGGTCTTATGTGGTAAGTGTAATATAAAGTTTTAGTTGTTTATCAAATATTTTGGATGAGGTCCTCTGATTGCAATTTTACTGTGTTTAGATAATTTATTCAACAAAATATTATGCTTATCTTGTGCTGACATTACAAGTTGTTTCCCTTGGTTGGACGCAGTTATGTTGTTGATGCTGCTGATCCCGATAACTTGAGCACCTCAAAAAGTGAACTTCACGACTTATTGAGCAAGCCATCATTGGCCGGTATCCCGTTGCTGGTCTTGGGAAACAAGATTGACAAACCAGGAGCTCTATCCAAACAGGCTTTGACTGATGAAATGTAAGACAATATTTTGGCTTCCATGAAAAAGCTTTCATAACCAAACTCTAATATATCATTATCATTTCTCTAAGCTTGACTGAATGGTAGGAATTGAGGACCCAATAATTGAGTTATACTTTTTGGCATATTTGATTCCATCTGGTCATCATCTTCTATATTTTTTTTTAGGAAGATTCCTTCTGGTCTAAATCCCTTTTAGAAACGTTAAATGTCCCAACCACAAATGGGTCATTCTGATTCCTTAGTGAAATTAAAAAATCTTGAAAAGAAAATGGAATATTCTCATGTATGCTGCTGACATTCTATAAATTAATCTTTTCATTGAATTCTTATCTGAATTTTTGCAATGATAAGAAAACCAATTTGTACCATCTACAAACGAACTTAAAATCCAATTTTGAGACAGTATTCATTGTTGTGGTCGACTAGAATTTAATTATTGTGCCTTGCAGGGGACTCAAATCTATCGACGACAGAGAAGTATGCTGCTTCATGATCTCTTGCAAGAACTCAACCAACATTGATTCGGTCATCGACTGGCTTGTAAAGCATTCAAAATCAAAGAGCTGAGGTGGCTTGTCTTCTTCTGTTCTTCCCGTCTTATATGTGTCATAATTTATGAGAGATTCATTTATGGGTTGTTGGTGATTGAGATCCACTTGCCTAACTTGATGGCTAATTGTTTCTTCACTTCTCTTCATTCTGAGCTGTACCATATGTCACCGAGTTCATGTCTAATTCAATCTCTCTCCCCAAATTCATATTCTCTCATTTTCTTACTCATGTAGATTGTGGGAAACACGGAGTGTTACATTTTTTTTCACTTGATGTGTGTTAGTGGTTCAATGCTGCTGGAATTGTTCATGTGATTCTTTTCATATCAGTAGACTTACTAGCTTTGGAGTAATTACAGAAAATTTTCGCAGTCCTATAAAAACAATTTTAGTTTGCATGGTAATGCTCTAAGTATGCAACTGATAAATAGAAGTGTTTGTGGTCACTGGTCATAGACCTAAACCGATTGAGTTGATCAGGGGTCAAATTTTATTATCTTTATCAAAAAATTTAAAAAAAAAAAAAAAAAAAGGTTCTTGTATAACTGGAATATACGAAGTCTGGAGTTTTCTTGTTGTCATGTTGTTTGATTTATAATACTGAACATGATATAAGAGGGTAAATTAAACTAACAAATGACAGTATGAGATGAAGGACATGGGAAACTGAGAAATCAAGAAACGACCTCGAGAGGGAAAAGGACCATAAAAGCATGAAAACGACAATATCCTCAAAACGACACTTACCATGTAAACAACAAAATAAGGCCTCATCTACTGGCAAACATCAAAATAGTGTCTTTTGCAAAAACGACGCTAACCAGAAAAACGACATCCATGGTGTAAACAAGGGACAATGAGTTGTTTGGCAGAGCTTTCGAAAAGTTACTTCTTGGTTTACTTTTTTGCTTCCTATAAGAATTTTTTGTTAAAACTACAAAATAAGACTTCCAAAAAATGTTCTTAAAAGACCTTGAAACTTATGACAGTTTCAATAAGACATTACGAACTTCATTTTAATATTTTTATGTAATAAAAATTTTTAAATCATTTTGGCCTATCAAATTCCTTTAAAAATGTGGTTCAAAAAATTTATTAAGGCCTCATTCATTTCACCGATTCGAGTTTTCAGTTTTAGATTTTTACAGTAAAAAGTTCTCAGAAAATGTCACATCTAACTTTTTCTGTTACAGTGAAAAGCTATCAGAAAATGTCACATTTCAGCTCGAATTAAAAACTCGAATCCGCAAAATGAACGGTGCATGTTTTTGCTTGTTTTTTCTACTGACTAAAAACAAAAGAAAAACTCTGCGGTGCCAACATCTTCTAAAAAACGACAACAACCCTAAGAATGACGATAACCGGAAAACAACAATAAAAAACAGCGTCGACTAAATCCAATGAAAATACGAAAGGACATTATTTGGAAGAACAACCTAAGAATGTATATATTTCAAAAAAACAAAAAAACAAAAAAAAAACAAAGAATAAAGAATAAATGGTAACTCAAAACGACGACAAGGTAAAAAACGACGATAACCGTAAAACTAGCAGCAACGAAAAAGGACATTACAATTTAATCCAGTCTTTAAAAATGTTCACTAAGTGCGGTATTAAAATTTAATTCTGTCCTCCCCACAAAACAGGCCAATGATAAGGAGTACTCAAAACCTTAGCCGTTGAGCAGTTAAACTTAAACCTCACAAAAACCCCCCAACCTCTCTCTCCCACACTCTCATACTTCCGCCATGGAAGCTCTGTCAAAACCTCCTCAAATTCCTTCTCCCCAATTCGAACCAGACACCGAGAGAATCAAACGAAACCTTCTCAAAAAGGGCGTGGACCCAACCCCGAAGATTGTCCACACCCTCCGCAAGAAAGAATTCCAAAAACACAACCGCAAAGCGAAGCGCCTCGCCTACAACCAATCCCTGACGGAGTCTCAGAAACAGGCACTCGCCGAGCAATCGCACTTCCAAACCCTGAGGCGCGAGTACAAGGACTTCAACAGAGCGGTGAATTCGAGACCGATGATGGTCGGCAGACCCTGGGAGAGCCTCGAGAGCGTCGAGGTTGCGAAATTGAGCGCCGAGTACAGCGGAGAGAAGCTGAAGAGAGAGGAATTTTTGGAATTGGGGCAAATGTTCGAGTCGCGGAAGCGCGACGAGTTGCGGTGGGCTTTGGACGACGACGTCGAGGTCAAGGAGGAGTGGTTGGACGGTGAGAAGACGCGGTGGGACCCGTCGAACCGGAGGCGGAGCGAGGTCGAGGTGATTCGATTTCTCGTTGATAGGTTTGTGATGGAAAATTTTCTTCTTGTTTTTTAGATGATTCGCTTTCTTGTTGATAGGGTTTTTCTTTCTTTCTTTCTTTCTTTTTTCAGGCTTTGTGGAACGAAGCTCGGAAGGAGGGACTGGAAGCTTCGGAGGATAATGAAGCAATCAGGATTGGAGTTCACAGAGGGACAGGTGCTTAGGATTGTTGAAGGGCTTGGTGCCAAGGGATGTTGGAAACAAGCAGTGTCTGTTGTTGAGTGGTTGTATGATGATAATAAGGAAACGAGACAACATAAAAGCAGGTAATTTTTAGGTCCATTTTATATTTTATACCATGCATTTTGAGTTTATCAAAGGAAAAAAAAAAAAAAAACTTCTATTTTGGATGTTGTTAAGTGTACCTTTGAATTTCAAATTCATAACAATTTTGTACCTTTTCTGGGTTAACAGTTGATTTTGATCCTTGACAAATTTAACATTACCAAGAGAAAAAAAAAAATCAGATGTAATGTTTTGAAAAAAGATATAAATTTGAAATTCGGAGTTATAGTTGTCAACTAGCGTTTCATTTCAAGTTTATCTCTAAGTTTGAAAGGGTAAATTCGTCAATTCAGAATTCAAAATCAACAGTGAACCTATAAAAGGTACAAATTTGATATGGATTTGAAATTTGGAGGTATATTTTCCAGAATATCCAAAATATACGGTTGCTTTTATGATAAACTCAAAATGCAGGGTATAAAATCATTAGTATCCCTAACTTTTTTGTTGTGTTCTTATCAATCTATCATTCATATCTTGGGCATAATGCCATCGTTTCCAAACTCAATTATCTGAAAATGTTTTATGCAAAAGCAAGGTTTTTCATGTCACTAAAGCAAATTGGTGGGAATGAAGATTGTTCATGGGTTGGTAAATTCATTTGGATTAAAAGTCATGTACTTGTCCCTGGATAGGGCTAGATGCAGCACTAAGTCATATTTTGATTTTGCAGTCTTATTGATATATTGTTTTGATTCTTCTGATTATGTTCCCTCCCTATCGGGAACATAGTTCATGAAATGAAAAGGAATTATCGTTTTAGCTTCTGCTACTAATCAGTTTTGCTGAAAAGTTTATGTATTTTGTAGGTTTGTTTACACGAAACTGTTGTCGATTCTTGGAAAAGCAAGGAGGCCGGAGGAAGCTCTTAATGTTTTCAACACGATGCGTGTAATGACCAAGTACTTTTGGAAATTCATGTTTTCAGATCGTACTGTGAATAATTATGCAATATTGCTCGATTCTAACACTAAGTCATTCAGGGAGATTGCTATATATATCCTGATATGGCTGCATATCGTAGCATTGCTGTTACAATTGGTCAAGCTGGTCACGTGAAAGAATTGCTGAAAATCATGGTGTCCATGAGTTGATTTTGATCCTTGACAAATTTAACAATACCAAGAGAAAAAAAAAAAAAAATCAGATGTAATGTTTTGAAAAAATATATAAATTTGAAATTCGGAGTTATAGTTGTCAACTAGCGTTTCATTTCAAGTTTATCTATAAGTTTGAAAGGGTAAATTCGTCAATTCAGAATTCAAAATCAACAGTGAACCTATAAAAGGTACAAATTTGATATGGATTTGAAATTTGGAGGTATATTTTCCAGAATATCCAAAATATACGGTTGCTTTTATGATAAACTCAAAATGCAGGGTATAAAATCATTAGTATCCCTAACTTTTTTGTTGTGTTCTTATCAATCTATCATTCATATCTTGGGCATAATGCCATCGTTTCCAAACTCAATTATCTGAAAATGTTTTATGCAAAAGCAAGGTTTTTCATGTCACTAAAGCAAATTGGTGGGAATGAAGATTGTTCATGGGTTGGTAAATTCATTTGGATTAAAAGTCATGTACTGGTCCCTGGATAGGGCTACATGCAGCACTAAGTGATATTTTGATTTTGCAGTCTTATTGATATATTGTTTTGATTCTTCTGATTATGTTCCCTCCCTATCGGGAACATAGTTCATGAAATGAAAAGGAATTATCGTTTTAGCTTCTGCTACTAATCAGTTTTGCTGAAAAGTTTATGTATTTTGTAGGTTTGTTTACACGAAACTGTTGTCGATTCTTGGAAAAGCAAGGAGGCCGGAGGAAGCTCTTAATGTTTTCAACACGATGCGTGTAATGACCAAGTACTTTTGGAAATTCATGTTTTCAGATCGTACTGTGAATAATTATGCAATATTGATCGATTCTAACACTAAGTCATTCAGGGAGATTGCTATATATATCCTGATATGGCTGCATATCGTAGCATTGCTGTTACACTTGGTCAAGCTGGTCGCGTGAAAGAATTGCTGAAAATCATGGAGTCCATGAGACAGAAGCCTTCTAAAAGAACTAAAAACATGCACATTAAGAACTGGAACCCTGTTCTTGAACCCGATATTGTTGTATATAATGCTGTAAGACAATCTTTCTGTATATTTTCCGCCTAGAATTTCCTGTCACAGGTTAATCTGCCTAATAATGACAAGATTTTTTCCTTTTAAATTGTTTACTAGGTACTGAATGCTTGTGTTTCATCCCATCAGTGGAAGGGGGTGTCTTGGATTTTCAAGCAGTTAAGAGAAAAAGGTTTAAAACCTAATGGGGCTACTTATGGACTTGCTATGGAGGTATCTATTGCAATACGTGTTTATTCTCAAATTGTAATTGTACTCTAGTCTCAAACTAGCTGTGTTTGTTGAAAGGTAATGCTACAATCTGGAAAGTATGACCTTGTCCACGAGTACTTCAGAAAAATGAGAAAAAGTGGGGAAACGCCAAAAGCTCTTACCTATAAAGGTATATTTTTTGTTTTAGGGATTACCTGCATTTACTGGAATTGATTGAAATATGTGGTGAATGGTACATCCTTTTTGTGCACGACTCCAGTTCTTGTCAGAGCTTTCTGGGGTGAAGGAAAGGTGAATGAAGCTGTTGAAGTAGTCCGGGATATGGAACAAAGGGGAGTGGTTGGTGCAAGCAGTGTGTACTACGAGTTAGCTTGTTGCCTCTGCAGCAATAGAAGGTGGGAGGACGCAATGTTAGAGGTAAATATATTTTGGCAATGTTGGGGCAGGGCTTTACTATATCGTTTTGAGGATGTGACTTTCAGCTACGTATGATGTCTGTGAATGTTTCTCATTTGAAGCTGTTGCAGAATATCCTTAGCAAAGATTTCATGCGGTTAAGAAGATAATTTAGGAAGATGAACTGTGTTTCGAGAGTGTTCCCTGTACTTGTGTGGACACTTCTTTTTATTAACTGCTCAATTTGTTTGTTAATTTACGGAGAGGATGTTGACGAAGTTTCTTTTTATGACCTTAAATATTGGATACATGAGCATAAACTATTATTGAGGCAAGCTAATTATGATTATTATAAAAGCATGAGAATACCCATTTCCAGGAGATGATTTAATCTTTTCTGAACTTTGCAGTTCACTTGTTACTAGAATGAATCTCTCATTTCTTTTCTCTTTTTATTTTTTAATTCTTATCTTTATTTGCACTTTGTAGATTTTTTGTATTTGATTTTTTTTTCAAGGGCCTGGAAAGTTAATTCGCCTTACAAATATTAACGCAGGTTGAGAAGATGAAGAAGCTGTCTAATAGTAGACCTTTGGAGGTTGCCTTCACTGGCATGATAATGTCTTCTATGCAGGGTGGACATATCAGTGATTGCATATCTATTTTTGAACACATGAAAACTCATTGTTCCCCCAACATTGGGACCTTGAATATCATGCTGAAAGTTTATGGTCGTAATGATATGTTTTCTAAGGCTAAAGAGTTGTTTGAAGAGATAAAGAAAAGGAATTCTGATTCTTGCTCTTCCTTCGATGGTGGTGATACTTTCCTCATCCCAGATGAATACACATACAATGCAATGCTTGAGGCATCTGCTAGCGCTCTGCAATGGGAATACTTCGAGTATGTGTACAAAGAGATGGTTCTCTCTGGATATCAACTTGATCAGAATAAGCACGCCTCTCTACTTCCGGAAGCATCTAGAGCTGGGAAGGTAATTCTTTGCCCCTAAAATTATATTTAATGCAATTTGTTCAATAAATATGTTCACTTCAATACAATTTTAGTATCCTATCCTACCACATTGAAATAGGTGGCATTGCAATAAAACTCAATGTCACCGTGTCACATCATATCGAAATGACGTTTACTGAAAAAACTTAGCACGCCAAGTCAGCATATATTTGGTTTTCAATGTAGTGGCATTTGCTGGAGCATGCATTTGATGCAATCTTAGAAGCTGGAGAGATTCCTAATTCTCAGTACTTCACTGAAATGGTGCTCCAAGCTACAGCCCGGCACGATTACGACCGAGCTGTTACTCTGGTTAATGCAGCGGCTTTAGCCCCCTTTCAAGTCACTGAAGAGCAGTGGAAAGATTTCTTTGAAAAGAATAGAGAAAGAATTAGCCAGGATAACTTAGAGAAACTGTTGCGTTCTCTAGATAACTGCAATGTAAAATCAGAAGCCACGGTCGTAAACTTATCAAGAGCATTGCGCGGACTATCTGACCTATCTGAATCTGGGGCATCAAGAGACTTCTCAAGTTCCATTGCTTTTGGCAGCAGAGAAGCAACTATGCCCCGTCATTCTGAAGAATCAATTGACGATGACACTGACTCTGACAAGGATCCTCTTCTTGATAGTAGTGATGTTTCATTCAGTGTATCTTCTGTTGTTCAGGCTAGCTCAAGCACCGATATTATCGGTACAGAGATGGTCTCTGGCTCATTGAACGACCGTTTCCATTATGAAGAGACAAACTTACCTACCAGAAAATTCGGTTTTGTGGAAGATGAAGTCACTGATGACTTGAGTGATCCTTTACACGGTAAGCTCTCAAGAATTAGTCTAATTGAAAACTGTGCGGACGTTGATGAGATGGAACTCGAGACACTCGTAGATGGCATCGATGATTTTGAAGAATCGAATTTGCCCTCAGCATATGAAGTATTGGAAGCTTGGAAGGAAAGGAGGAAAAAGGACGGGATGTTGTTCTCATTTCAACTCGGCCAAATGTAAGCCTAGTTTCCTCTCAAGGTGAACGTTGAGAAGAAATTGACAAGGGAAAAAGTAGTATTGTAAATTAAATCGTGTATATATATGCATAACAATGAAATCTTATCTAAAGATCATATAGAAAGGGAAAAATGAAAACAAAGTCCAAATAAAGCCATTTGGATTTTCTTTATTAAGCTTCATGTCTCGCAAACCAACAGCAAGCAACACGCCAACATCGATGCTAATTTTTATTGTTATTTTCGCATCCCTAGAAACGAAAATAAAAGGGTAAAAACTAATATAAAGTTAAAATTAGTTACCGGTTTTTGGGTTTCTTCAATAGAAAATCCCACAAAACCGAACTGATCATTTTTGTCAATTTTTCAGTTTCGAATTACATTTTGTCATGTCAAAATCATCAAAACATTTTGAATTTTTAAATGATATGGTATGATATGATTGGTTAATACTATTTTGGATTAAAATTAGACATGTGATTTGAATTCAATTGAAACAGCCTAGGCAACCGACGGCTGGTTCAGTTTCCAGGTCCATCTTGGCAGCAGCTTTGCCAAAAAAGAAGAAAGAAGATTTATGTCCAAAATAGAATGGCAGAAACATTCAAAATCGCGTAAGATTGCAAACCAAAGTACTAAACAAATATCCATAACATGTTCATCCATGTACAATCAAATTACAAGCTCAACATCCATAGGTCACAAAGACAAATAAACACGAAGCAGCCGTAGTCCTTCATTAAAAAAAAAAAAAAAAAAAAAAAAAAAAAAAAAAAAAAAAAAAAAAAAAACACTTCCAAGACTTTTTTGCCAAGTGAACTTCTCATGTTAAGCTAATTAGTCCCTGAACTAAAAGATCTTTGCAATTGATTTCTTAAACATCAAATCCATTTCATGGTAGGTCTAGTCCAAAATAAGCTAATTTTTTAACCTTCCTCTATTTGGGGCGGGTTAGGTATTTTTTGCTCGAATTAGACCCTATATTGAAAAAAAATAATGAACAAAATTAGGTATGGAAATCATCAATTGGTTAAAGATTATAGAAATTTGGGGTACAATCTTGAACTCACTTAACATAACACATTTTTATATAAGCTCAAAATCCAGGGCGTAAATAGTAAATACCAAATATCCAAAAAAGAAAACAACATACCGTTGGTATCCAGAATTTGGCGTCGTTTATTGGAAAACGACACATCCAGTGTCATAACGAAATGTCGAAATTACCCTCGGCCCCTTCATCTACAGTCTACACCCCTAACTAAAACCCCTGATACACACAACAATTTTTTTCAGAAGCTGCTTCTTCACTGAGTGAGAGAGAGAGAGAGAGAGATTACCAAATGAAAACCCCCAAAAAGGAAGAACAAACTATTTGAAGAAACAGAGAAAAAACCCCAAAATCCAAATCTCCTAAATCCCCAACAATGTCTTCCATAGCCACCAAAATCCCCACCACCACCAGGTTTCTCCCCATGCTCTTCGCCACCAACCTACTCTCACGCGCCTCCCTATCCACCGCCACGGCCGCCGGCACCGAGAGCCGCTCGCAGAAGCTCGAGCGAATCGCCGACGAGCTCCTCGACCTCACCAAGCTCGAGAGGCACGACTACGCCGTCCTCTTCCGCCTCAAGATGGGCCTCGACCGCTACGGCCCGGCCGTCTCCACGGCGCCCGGCCCGGCGTCGGGCGGATCTGGAGAGGCCGGCGCCGGCGAGGCGAAGGCGGCGGAGAAGACGGCGTTCGACATAAAGCTGGAGAAGTTCGACGCGGCAGCGAAGATCAAGATCATTAAGGAGGTTCGGTCGTTCACCGATTTGGGGCTGAAGGAGGCCAAGGATTTGGTGGAGAAAGTCCCCGTCGTGCTGAAGAAAGGCGTCACCAAGGAAGAAGCCGGTCCGATTATCGAGAAGCTCAAGGAATTGGGTGCTACTGTGGTATTGGAATAATAACTCAAGACAAAAAAAAAAAAAAAAAAAAAAAAACCAATTTTTGAGTTTCTCTTGGTTTTATACTTATTTTGTTGATGTAGAATAATGATTAAAGGAAAGAGGTTGAAAATGAAGATTTTTTTTTTTTTTGAGTGGTAAGTTCTGGTGTTCTACATTTGGATATTGTTATTCAAAAGTTGGAAGAGAATTTTGGTATGCCATGAATTTACTAACATGGTTCTGATTCGGATTGAGTTTAATTTGGAATTGTAACAAGGAAACTATGGCATTATGAGTCTAAAATTTTGGCAAAATCAATTCAGTTTATTTGCTTCTTAAGTTGTATGAATATGGCCATTTGGGTTTTTGGTTCTTTATTTTTGGCATTTCATAGTATATGACAATTTCCGAAGTTTGGATTTTTATCTGGGAATTCTCCCGGGGGAGAATACTTTGGAATTTCTAGAAGCATCTAAGTTATAAACTTTTGAAACTTGGAAGTTGAGAATGTTTCCATCATATGAATAGCACCGGAGTTGATATCTAAATTCAGCAATGCGCATGATTGGAGTTTCTTTGAGTTTGATTTTTGGATTTTTTGCTGACGGATTAGGCAAACATTTACTAGTTTACTTCTTCATGTTATGCGGGTTTGATCACAATGGCAATGTCTAGATCTATGTTCACAGGAAGGATTGCTTAATATTCCCAGATAAACAAGCTGCTCATTTTTGTTCACTTCTTTTCGTTTCAATGAAATCTCTCTGGGCTTGAGGAAGCATAGGTGATCACTTCATTCTTGATTGCAAAAAATAATGTTAGTATCACTAATGTTTGACACGTGGACTCTACTAATATGAAATAGTTTGACAATGTATATAAAATGACAAATAACAGAAAGAGTGCTAGTATTTTTCATGCGAGATTCATGCCCTGCCGGGTAGCTTTGGAGTACTAACAAAATCGAACTTTGATTAACCCTGTATCCCAATTCTCATCGCCCCTAAACCGGTTCAATTCAGTATTGGAACCTCCTTGTATTTTGTCAAAATATCACGTTTTATTGGGTTTCGAGTAATGCACAACCATCCCATGTTTTTAATTTCGTGTTAAAAATCTCATTTGTAACAAAATTTTGTCAAGAACAAACTTCGTAACATGAAATTAAAGACCCAAAATGATCTTGATATTTTTGGAAACACATGATAGAAGGTTTAGGTACCTGTCTATTTTGATATATTGGATTGTAAAGAAAACCAGAGGATTAAGTAGAAGAATTGTCTAGGAATAGGAAAAAAATTATGGGTGTGTTTGGAACTCGTTTCAAAATAATTTTATTTTTTGTATGAAAATGAAAATAAAAACGTTTTCATTTTTATTTTGAAATTATTTCTGAAAATGCGTTTGGTAGTTTTAGTCAGAGATTGATTTCAATTATAAAAAAACTCAAACTGCATTTTGGTGGTTTAATTTTTAAAAACATGTAATAGTATTTAAAATAATAATATATTAAATAAATAATAATTGAATCCCAAATAAAAACACTAGTAATTAATAAAATAATTTAAATTACCTTACAAATAAATAGTAAATAATTTAAAATAAGATAACTTAGTGATTGATTAGTAAAAAAAAAGTTTACTTAGTGAATAATCTTAGCTTATATTACTGTCGTATATACGAATCCCATATATGATCAGTAGATGATCCCTAAAATTAACCATATGATTACGTTGTCGCCAACCACCCATTTCGGATGTTTCTACTTCTTGTGTGTCCACACCCTGTTGTTGTCCATGTTGCCCTTCTTGTTCTCCCTCAATACCTTCTAAGGGCAAATCGACATCATATTGTCTAAATAGAGGATCATCTCGCACATGCATCTTAATTAAATTGTAGATCACACAACAAGCAATTGGTATAAGCGATTGTCTTGGCATCCAATTACTGGTCATAAGCCTAAGAATTTTAAACCTTGCTTTCAAGACCCCAAAGCACCTTTCTATGCAATTACGCATTGAAGAGTGATAATAATTAAATAACTCTTGTGGTCCCGTTGGTTGGTCACCGTTTCTAAACTGTTGAATATGGTACCTCTGACCACGAAATGGTGCCAAAAAGCCTTGCCTGTTGCTGTAACCGGAATCCACAACCTAATATTTTGGGTTGGGTGGCACCAAGAATCGGTTCTCTGGATCTCTCATAGTCTCAGTTAACACTCTGGAATCAGCAGCTGATCTTTCCCATCCGGTATTGACGTAAGTGAATAGCATATCGAACAAATAAAAAATAATCCTTGTAAAAGTCAATTGCATAAGCAGCTTCTTACACTGTCTTATTCTGTTGATATAATTGCTTGCTTTCACAGCAAACTAAACGAACAAATCCAATTGCACTTTAGACGAGCTTTTACTACACGGAGTGCAGTGTGTCACTCAAATACCCGCTTATCCTTGTGTTTCTTTCATTTTCTCAATTGAAAGTAATCAAAAACTACCTTTCAATCAACTGGTTATTTTGTTGTGAATCTGTGAATTGTTTCTAAACTAAATTCTTATCAGATACATTGGGGGTCCATCAAAAATATAAGACCTACTGGTGATTCTATTATGCTTCATCAGTTATAAGAATCTATTGATCTCTACACCTATTTTCTTTTGAAGTTGCATAGTTCATATTGACCTTAATCTGTGTTGGTGACTGTAAATTTATAATATGTTTATTGTTATCAATAATTAATTCTTACATGTAAGTAACCTTATTAGGATGAAAGAAAAATGAGAACGATCGGAAATGTGTTTTGCACTTTGGAGATTATGTTCAACTTCAAATGTAGACTGTGTAGTGATTTCACGAACAAATTAAGACGAGGATTAACCTCATGTTCTGTTTGGCATTGACTTTGAGATACATTTAACGACATACCAAGTAAAACATTGTAATAAGTGGGGGAAAAAGTAAAATTTCAGTCTCCCAAGCTAAAAATCTTATATAGTAGTTAGTATTACATAATTATTACACTACTCAACAGTGGGGGAAAAAGTAGAATTTCAGTCTCCCAAGCTAAAAATCTTATATAGTAGTTAGTATTACATAATTATTACACTACTCAACGCATAAATTTTTATTTAATTCATCTTGTTGTTGGTTCTTTAAGTTTTATTACACACACACACATATATATATATATATATATTTTTTTTTTTTTTGGTTGGAGAAAACAACAATTATTTGCATCTCTAACAATTCTTGCTGTTGATTCTAATAATTTCTTTCTTTCTTTCTCTAGATTGGCTTGTTAAACTTGGAAAATGAAGACTTTGTTAGGAAAAAAAACACATCACACATATAAACCCCAAAACACGCACATATTAGCAAAAGTTAAAAAAAACAAAAAAAAAACACCTAACTGGCATACAACCTAAACATCAGCAAATCAGAACCTCTAAAAACCACTAAAAACCATCAACAATACTTCGGCCAAGCCAGATGTCTCAGCATACATCCTGAACCTCTAAAAACCACCCAACCGGAAATACTCAACAAATCATCAGCAAATCAAAAAGAAAAAATACCTACTTAAAATGACAATAACCAGATTAGGGACATACCTCAGTTGATTTGGGGGAGTTGGGGCGGTGAAGAGTCAGTTGATTTGGGGGAATAGGGGCGGCACAGAGAATCAGAGATCAGAGAAGAGGGCGAGACGAGAGAACAGAGCAGATCGGGCAAGAAGAGAACGAAGCAGATCGGGCGAGAAGCAAACGGAGTAGAACGGGCGAGAAGAGAACGGAGAAGAGGGCCTGAAGAGTACTACGTCGAGACCGGTGAAGGGCAAAAAAAAATTTCAGAGAAGAGAGAATAAAAATGGAGAAAACGAAAACGAGTTTAAGTCATTTTCAAAAACGTGATAGTTCTTGGGAAAAATACAAAAACGCTTTTGTTTTCAATTTTAGTAAAGTGTTGCACCAAACACTTTCTTTCTGCCCGTTTCAATTTTTTATCTTCGGAAAACGTGAAGAACGTTTTCAAAAACGGAAACAAACAGCCCTATGACTTGCCATGATGAGAATTGTATTTCTGGTATAAAGATGACCAAAATACCAAAATGGAAGAACTGTCATAAAATTGCATTTCTTCTATTACGTTGTTCTCCCCTCAGATCAAAAAGCAGTGACAACATGGGGATCTCTCCTCGGGCATCAAAAGTCCTTGCATTGTTCTTTGTTCCCATTTCAAGAATCTGAAACCGAAACTCCTTGGGTACAGAACCCCAAAGAGCAAGGCAAATCTACATTACAATTCGCATTCTCCAGATTTACAAGCCTAAATCTCTATTTACATAAACAGACACATGAAGACACATCGCCCTTATCTAAAGTACCGTGCATGGTTCTTGCTCATTCTTGTCGCGACGTGCTAATTTTCGGTCATATCTGAAAACGAGAAAAAAGGTAAAAAGCATGATTAGCATCCTCAAGAGATACGGGTAATCGCATATGGATTGACATGAATCATTTCAAATAGCTTGAAAACAACGGAAACCAGAAATCATTTTTTGACGAAAGCCATTCTTACATATTTGTTGGAAATTACTAACAAAAACTGCATCTAGGATCTAAATTTTAGCATGGACATCTCTTACACAGGGTGGAAGTATTTCGTTAGAATTCTGGCTGAGCTCTCAAAACTTAATTTCAGCCATGCAACTATTCCATTCTTGACAAAACTGATGCAAACGGCATAAGAAATTTACCAAATGCGAAGGGTTTTACATTTCAATGCCTTCATGCCTCAGCAACTGCCTGTGCAGCAGCTGCAGCTGCCTCTTGTGGAGTCATGCCCCTCATCTTTGTAAGCTCTGCATCAACCTGGGATTTAGTAAGAATGTTGACCTCGGTTTTCTCTACTCTTGGGGAATCCTTTTTCATTGCCTCCAGAAGTAACATGGCTGAGCTTCTTCTTTTTTCAGCACCTTTCGAACTTGGTGCAATCCTATATCTATGCTTTACCTGTCAAGAAAAATGTCATAAGAAGTATAATTGGCCAAATTATGATCCGGTCATATATTCAGCGATGAAAAAAAAATATTAGTCTTTTAAACATGTTTACTTCAGAAGTATTTTTCTCCAAATTCAAGCGTGTTTGCGTCCTATACCACAAAATTCAAGAACTAGCAAGTCATTGTTCCAGACATGCTTATTAATATGAAAGTGTTATAATCTAAACACCCTGCACATTTAATAAAACTAGTTGAAACCGCAGGCATACACACGCGAGTTCTGTAGATGGGAATGAAAAGCATATTTGATAAGGTCTCATTTGGAGAAATAAATAAAATAAAATAAAAAGAATGTATAATAGGAAAAAAAAGGATAAGAATGGAAAAGATGGGAAGACAAAAAAAAGAAAAGGAGAGGCACAGGAAAACCACTTAAGAAATGCTTTGTCAGGGGAAGAGGATTTTTATGTGTGGGAAGAAACTATTCCAATGATGAGATAAAAAATAAAAAATAAAAGAGGAGAATGTATAATAGGGTAAAAAAGATATGAACGGAAAAAAGGGACTAAAAAAGAAAGACGAGAGAGAAAGAGTGGAAAGCAAACAAAAAAAAAAAGAAAAAAAAAAAGTGGAATGTAAAAAAAAAGAAAAGAAAAAGAAAAGAAAAGGGGCACTGACGAAACGGCACCAACGAAATGTGCCCCCAAAAACCATTCTTTCTTAGTAAGTATAGAACAGATTTCAGCTCTACGATCAGCACTGCTCTGATTTAATGAGCTTTGAAAAAAAGAAAAAAAAAATTCAATGCACACTATGGTAGATGCATTTTATAATAATTCTTGTGCTATAGAGATGATTACCTTAATCAATTTTCCGTTTAATGTCATATGCTTTAGTTTTGTTGACAGCAGCTTTTTGAGGTTTGGTGGTGCCCAATAATTTGCCTGCAAAATGATTTCAAAATTGTTTCAACTGAGAGAAAAGAAAGCAAGATAACAAAAGAACTCATGGCCATGAGGCATACATTGCAACAATTTTTGTATTATTGTAGATTAAACACGTATTAATTGGGTGAGATGCCATCACAGCTATGGTCTTCAAAGAAAATTTTAAAGGCCCAACGAGTTTACAACTAGCATCCTGAAATCGTAGTTGTATTTCAAAAAAGCAATGAGTCCAGGGGAATGAGTCCATGGCCAATTCATATGATTGATCTATAGCTAAACCAAAATCTTGTTCCTAACTATAATCACCGCTGTTATAAAAAGATAATGCTCCAGAGGAATTAGATTATGGAACATAAATGGCCCGTTTGGTAAACTAGTTCAAGTGGTTTGAACTGAAAAGTTATTCAAACTAGTGTTTGGCAAATCTATTTAAGTCTTGGTTCAAACCATTGATTTGATGTTTTGAACCAAAAAATCAAAGAAATATGAGTTTAACCCCCCTTGTATTTAATTGGTTTAAACCACTTTTCTCAAACTTTCCATTTCAAACCAAAATAGTTCAAACCACCACATTTTGAAAGATAAAATTAGAAACCAAAGCACTGAAAATGTTCTGCAGTTTGACTTCAAGAGTATTTGATTATCAAATAAGATTTTGATAAGTACCATGTTTCTGAATAACAGAATAATTATCATCTTTGGTTATAATTGTTCTCTTATAAGAGGTTTCTGAAAATATAAACAAAATAAAAATGAGTAATACCTCTATATACATAGCAATTGCAGCCCTGTCAGAACCCCTTGGCTCCTTCAACTTGGCAATAGCATCTAAAATAAGCTTATCCAACCTACAATCAACCAAAGGAGGCCCCAACAACGCTAGTCAATCAAAACTTCTAGCGAAAGCCAAATAGCAGCCTTACATATGATATTTTGCCATTATCCTAAAATTACTCCGACACTAGAACAGGCAAAACATTTTTGTTTATCACACGTAGTAAAGGGCCTCAATTTACCTACGGGGTAAAAATATACATTTTAGCCAATAGTAACTTTGCTTCACATTCAACTGTTTTGAGTAGAAAATATTATCTTAATGATAAAAAAAAATAAAAAATAAAAAATAAAAACTCTTAAATTCTTCTGAAAAAAACAAATAAGAAGTAACTTACGTACCTTGCATTTGGTTCTTTTGGATTAGTAATTTGCAATGTTCCACCCTCAATAGCAAGAGGCTTAGCATCAACAATCTCTTCATCATTATGTACAGTGACCACAGCCAAAGGGCTGTTGTCTTGTTTAGGGGCTGGTTGATTCTTTTTAAGCGCAAGCTTAGCCTTCTGCCTAGACCCCCATATCGCAGTTACATTTATATTTCTCCATTTATCCTGTCCAAAACAAAAACTATCAACATAAAAAAATCACACTATCGGCAACATAGTTTCAAGCTCCAAGTTTAATTTTTAAGAATGCAAGAAACAAAACCATCATCAGTCAATAAAAAGAACATTTTGAGGTGAAGAGTATCTGATAACTTTCTTTCTGTTATAGTGAGAATACTAGGTAAAGGTTTGAAGATGGATACCTTGAGATCAACATTGGAACGCAAATGCAAGATGGAACTGAACTCTGGGTCAGTGAGTATCGTGCGCCATTTGCCTGCCCCATGTTTAACTACACCAGCTTTAAGGGCCGCTTCTTCTTCCGCTGTCCACTTCTGTTTAGGAGCACCCATCAACCGAAGTCAAGAGCCCTTCTGGAAGACAGTCAAAGTCAGCACTTGCTCTCTATAGATAAATAATTTCTACTCTTATATAAACAAGAGTTCTGTATAGATTATAGTGTCTGTAAACTTTGAAAACCATAGCCTCAATAACAGGAAAGGGAAAGAACTAACCAAACATACAAAAAACAACAAACACAAACATCTGGTTTTAAATAAAACAAAAAAGTTACATAATAATGCTCGATACAAGTTTAAGATACTACTTTTTTAATCTATAATGTCACAAAGCAAACAGAAAAAGAGAACCATTCTACTAAGAAGCAAATAAAAAGAATAAATTTCTTGACATTTGATCCTCTTTAAAGCAAGACATGAACTAGACAGAGCCCAACAAATTCCAGACTTAAACTAAATCCCTCAAAATCCACACAAACTAACAAAATAAAAACAAAAAAACACACAATGAAGAATCATATCACTCCTTTAGTCCCTTCAGCTGTAATTCCAGATTAAAATTTTTCTTCTGATTCTGCTAAAGAAAAACACAACAGAAATTACGAGTATAACACCTCCGTACTCGTAATTTTCAGGTAAAGTTAGCTCAAAGATTCGAAATTCCATAACGTAATTGAGTTCCGATGTCTTCTCCCTAGCAAATTCAAAGACGAAAATCAACAAAAATCAACAAAAATGGCCAATGCAACAACACCACCAACGGAACGATAAATTCACAAATATAGCTTCTTTTTTTTGCAATAAAACAGCGAAAATTGAGAAACAACAAATTCACATAGAAAAGATTGCCATTTCGCGAAAGAAAAAGTGAGAAAATTTAAGCGATTAAACTTTTATCTGTGAGGTTTAGGTGCGAAGAAATTTCCAGAGGGAAAAGGAAGGAAGAAAAGGGAAACGTTAAGGAAGCAAGTGTGTTACCGGATCGAAGAGATTGCTGGGGAAACTGACGGAGAATGTGGAAACCAAGAGATCTTTTCACATTCGGATTATTCGAATCATCCAAAGCTTTTGAGAATTGTTAACGTTTAACAGCGAAGGGAAGGAGGGGGGAAGAGAGAGAGAGAGAGTATGAAATTATGGATTTTTTTTCTGCAACCTCTTTTTTCTTATTTTCCTTGGAAAATGGAAGATTTTTTTTTTTTTCCCTGCAACCTCTTTTTTCTTATTTTCCTTGGAAAATGGAAGTTTGCCATCCGAAGAAATAAAATCTTCTTTTTAATAAAAAAATGAAAGTATTGTTTTTTGTGTTAATTACATAACTTTGCCTTTTAATTTTACTAGTTTGACCCCTGTGTTCGCGTGGGATTAGATAGAAAAAATTAAATAGACGCACATTTAAAAAATATTTAAATATGAAAGAGTAAAAAATCACATCAAATAAGGATTATTGTAGAGGTGTTTTTAGTATAAAAATAAAGCAATAAATAAAAACACATTTGAAAAAAATTAGGTTAATAGCAGCAAAGCAAAAAAAAAAAATTTTGTTTTAGAAAAAACATGTTATAGTGACTCATAGAAAAAACATGTTATAGTGACTTATAGAAAAAATTATGTTATAGTTTTTTGATTAAAAAATGAAAAGAAAAAAATAGGAAAAGAAAATTATTAAAAAATAAAAATAAAATAAGCAAAAAGAATGGGAGTTGACACTTTCAACAGAAAATGATGAATGGAAAAAGACTTTAGCTTTTAATAGATAATCTTCTTTTTTAGATATTACAAAGGCACCATTTAGGTTTAGATTTGAAAACTATATTTTAATTTTATCTTTATTAGTGTCTTAAAAATAAGATAAAAAGACATAAATGATAGAAATGACAATGAACAGGTCTTGGCCGCTTAAAAAGAGATGGAATTCAGATGGGAGATTTTTCATTGGGTCGTTCTCCATATTCATCTCATTTTCTACCCAATTTAAACTACGCAAATCAAAATTATAATGCACGAAACAAATCATATTCACAAATCAATTCTTTAATAATAAAGTCACAAAATGACTAATTGTGTTTAGAATATCATCTGTATAAAATATATATTATATGGATAAGTATATTAAGGTGGGGACTGCTTCACCCATCCTCACAGATTGTCATCTCTACATAAATTCCTTTAAATAACTTTTAAATATTTTAAAATTTTAAGAATATATGTAAAGAAAACCTTAAAATGTTTTACAATAATTTTTCTCTGAGAACTTTCAGATTTCGGTAGTTTACTCTATAAAAAAAACTCTTTAAGCTTGCCAATTCACTCTCAACTCATTTAAAAAAAAAAAAAAAAAATTGGTCTGATCGAATTTTAGCGATTTTTTCTAAACGAGAAAAAAAGATTGAGAAATTGAGATATTGAGAATTTGAAGAATCAAGAGTAATTGTACATCACATTGTATAACAATAATCATTGTACGTGTGACATGTGTCCATTGTATTTTGAAAATCAGAGGGTAAAAATGGTCATGGCTCGGGAGAATTTTTATAATTAACCTTATTATCAAAATTAGGAGCAAACGACATGTCGTGTATTGATGAATATAAACAATGCTACATTTTATGGGGAAGTTTTCTTCCCTCATTCGTTGGTTTTAAGGCAATGGCATCCTCTTTGCGACGCATCTCTCGCCATGGCAGTGCTCTTCGATCGACCTTCCTCAGTGGGTCCCGGCCATTCTCCGCCGACGCCTTAGAGGTCATCAAGGCCGGCGAGATCGGCATGGTCTCTGGGATTCCCCAAGAACACCTCCATCGCAGGGTACGGCTCTCCATTTTCCTCTCTCTTTGTCAGCTCAAATTCGATGCCCTAGTTTTCTCGTTCCTGCGATTTTGGTCTCGCGGAGTGACCTAAAGCATTCGAATTGGGATTTTTCGGAATGCTTTTTGGTGATTTCTGTGAATTAAAAGTAGTTGGATGTGGATTACAGGTTGTGATTTTCTCACCTGCAAGGACGGCGACGCAACAAGGATCAGGGAAAGTTGGGAGGTGGAAAATCAATTTTGTATCCACACAAAAGTAAGAAGCTTTTAATAGTCTCTCTTTGCTTAGAAATTTGTTAAAGTTTTCGTCTTTGAGTCTGAACTTTCTTTTTAAAAAAATTTGGCGTTCCTGAATTTTTGTTATAGTGATTATGGTTTATTTATCTAAACATTGAACTACCCAAATGACGTATTACAGTATTGATGGTTACTTCTGCTACTGATATTAGTGTCACTTCTTTTTATTGTTATTAAAATCTGGGCTATGCTTGATAGTTTATGAAGCATACAGTTTTTTTTTCCTGTCAGAAAGTACAAATTTGTGTTCTTATTCCTGCAGTTCATGGATTAGCAACTATTTGTATCGTGATCTTTTGTGTTGAGCTCTCTTTGGAACATTTCTTTTCATTTTTGTTTGTGTGAAAGAACTACAACTCCTAAATGTTTCTGTTCAGATGTGATCTTTTATGGCCGTGGTTACATTTTGTATAGTTAATTTTGGAAATGGGTTTTGAAGGTGGGAGAACCCACTTATGGGTTGGACATCGACTGGGGATCCATATGCCAATGTTGGTGATGCTGCACTAAGTTTTGATAGTGAAGAAGCTGCAAGGGCATTTGCCGAGAAACATGGTTGGGATTATGTGGTACGTTTTCTTTATCGTTCTTTAATCCTTCTTATTCCTATCCAAAAAGAATTTATCTGTTCTTTATTGTCTTGAGCTACTTTTCTATCCTGTTATTTCTCAGGACATACTTAAATATTCTGCAAATTGACCTTACTTTGTCGTTTTGAAGTTTTGATTTAAATACGAATTGACTGATATATTGTGCTAGGCAGCCAGCTTAATGAATTGGTGGTATCTGTGTGGCCTGACGACTGCAAATTTTGTTATTTTAACCTAATTATGCTGACATGTATTATATTTGTTTTTTACTTTTTTTTTTTGCTTTTCCAATTACTGTTGTTCTCTACTTGAATTTCTTTTGATTCTTTTTCTTAGCAGTTAGTGTGATTAGCCTATGATAGAAGTAATGTTTTCTTAAGCAGTAATTTTCCATTCCATTTCAATTATTGACTAGTTTTGAAATCATGCGCAGGTTAAGAAACCCAACACTCCCTTATTGAAGGTCTGAAATTCTCTCTCTATTTCTGCTACTTTCCCTGACTGTATGGTATAGGATTTGATTTGTTTGTGTTGGGGATGCAGAGCTCATTGTAGTATCATGTTAATTGGAAATCAAGGCTGGGTGTAGGAATACGAGTACATCATGAACTTCTGTGAATTGAAGTTCATAGACGTCTTGGTTTTTTAACCTAGTAGCCACTATTGTAGTGGCTCTAAGAGCATCTCCTATGCATTGCTAAATTAGTGTATCGATGGCAAATTTTAGCATTTGAGTAGGGAAATCATTTTGCGAGGCAGTTGCATTGCTATTCTTCGGGCTAAATTTGACATATTCTGCACTTGGTGCCAACTGCCAAGTACGACATTATCATCTTAATTTACTTTTATAAGTTCTAAAACTTAATAATTATGACAAAAACTAGATATAATATTTGAAATGGCATGATGCATCGGAGCACAAAATAGAATAACATATTGAACATGATATTTTCAGACTTTTTAGTGCTGATTATGGTATTGGCATTGGCATTTGCATTGGAAATGCTCTAAGGAATATGTGCAGAATGGTTGATTTTAAAATCCATTATTCGGCTATTTTAGGTGGTTATTTATTTATTTTCTCCACGAAAGGTGTTTAGTTGACCATGAAAGTCCTCGCCACTACTCTCCCATCTTGTGTTATGCTCTTGGCATGCTCTGAGAAGTGGAGTTAAGGTTTCATGTGGCCTGACTGGAACTTTTAAGTGGTATGATAGATAAAATCTTTATTTTGGAATTTGAAAATTGTGTCTGCTGATATCTTTCATAAATTTTAAAGTAGTGGCATGACGTAGCTTTGAGTTTGTGTAACTTTTGCGAATCATAGGATGTTAACTTAGCTTTGAGTCCGCATAACTTTTGCCAATCACATGATTTCAACTGAGTGTGCAGCTCTGGAATGGCTCTAATCGTGTGCTGTTTTTACTGTTTTACATTAGGCAAGGGCATATGCAGACAACTTCAAATGGAAGGGCCCCCCAAAAGCCGAGGAATCCGCTTCTCATTGATCTTCCTTCTTGACTTCTGTTTTAAGTTTTACAAGACACATTGCTCAACAAAGCTTGTGATCTTCTTTGTCTCACAATTTCTTCTCAAAAAATCAGTCGTCCCAAATGAACTACTCGAGTATAATAATTGGGTTACATGGCTTACAACCTTTTCTTTTCCATCCCTTTGATGATCATAATTCGTTTATTTTTCTTATTGAGACGCTCCTTGCATGGATTTTTTCCTATGTCATCATCATGTTGTATTCAGTATTAACATGTCGTTTCCAAGTAGTCCTGAAGAAACTGGGACACCTTTTCATCACGAAAGTGCCTTGATGTTCATTTGACCATGGTTTTGTGATAGAACCCCCACCTATCTCGGGAAAGATTAGGGAAGAAACTGTTCTCTATAGAATAAAAGTGAAGAATTTAAGAAAGTACCACGCTAAGTAACACGGCACTGTTCGAGAAACTGTTAACTCTCCCCATTGGATTCCCTTAATATCTAGAAACTAGACATTAATCCCTCACTAATTGTTGATCTCCTTTTATCCACTAACGACTATTACTGTTTTTTTGCTGGGATAACAACTATTACTATTTAGTTACACTGCTAAAAACCTCTAATAATCAACCTCTTTCTACCCGAGCCTAGCATTTTGATCAGTATCACACCGTGATTTTGAGTGGTGAAAAAGAAATGTTTTAGCCTAAACAATTTTGGCAAAAAAAAAAATGTCTTAGGCCTCGTTCGCTTCACATAGTAGAGTTTTTAATTCGAGTTAAGATGTGATATTTTTTTAGAATTTTTAACTGTAATAAAAAAAATTAAATATGATATTTTTAAGAGTTTTTAATTGTAAAAACGTAAAACTGAAAACTCGAATCGGTATGAACGAAGATCTCACCTGCGGCAGAGGTAGCAGCATCTAAGCCAGTATCTGGGCAAGTTGGCTTCATCGACTCAGCAATTGAAGTGGTTGATCTTGAACCAATTTGTTCATCAGTTGCCCCATTAATTACCCGGTAAACTCTCCTGGATCAATAGCATTGGATCGGGAGGCTTTAGTGTCCTGCCTGTAAGAAAATTTGACAAAATACTGCCACACCACCGAGTGCCAAGAACATACTCAACCTCCCACAAAATGTCATCAATCACATTCTTGCTGAACTTTTGGTTGTTAATGAACTGGTTATTCAATCGATTCCTAGGGATGAGCGAGTGGCATCCTCTGTCGCCACTGATGTTTTGTCCCTTTAGTTTAGGATATTTTTTTAATAAATCTCTTTTCCTTAAATAAAATAAAAAAAGACGTAATGCCTAGCCTGAGCTTCAAAGAACTTCGAATTGGCAAACTATATGGCTTACGGAACAAGATAAGAGTTTGGATATTTAAAAATTTACCCCTATTTGGCAATTAGGGCTCGATTAAAAGCTGACATGTCTTTGAACTGGATGGTAAATTACACTCGAGACATAAGTGAAGGTGGCGGTAACTTGGGTAAGTTACCTACCAAAATTTTGAGATCGTCTTTAAAATCACACATCTTCCAAAATTGCCATTTGAGAATAAACTCAAATTGTAAACGAGAACAATGTAATGTTCATATGTAATACAACATAACTAAGCTCAAAATAATGAGCAGGCACGAGCGAGAGACGACGATGTGAGATCCGCAACCACGTTGTGCTTTGTATTTTTTTCAACAACGAAGTACATTAGGTTGATAGATACCTATTTTCTAGGCTTTCTATGCAGCCTCCACAAGTCCTGTGTAACACGTTACTAATTCCTATAAAATGGCCCTTTTATCTTTTTAACGAATGCTGTTAATTGTGATTCCACTGGTATCAGGTAAGAGCTTTTTCATATAATACTTGGAATTACGGGACAGGTTGATACTTTTTCTTCGTTTGTTGGGTATTGACTCAATTGAACATTCTGAGAACCCGCGCCTTACGAACCTGCGTCGTAAGAAAAAACAGGGACATCTGATTTTTTACCATTGAAATGAATATTAGCCTTGTGTTTTAGAATCAAGTACAGGGAGTTCAAAACCATACCAATCTGCAGTTCGGGTTGTAAGCAGGAAAAGCTTCTCCAGCCCAAGCGAAGATGCCTTCTTCTCAATGTAATCTGCAGACATTTGGTGTCTGCTTAAAAGATAATGCGGTAGGCAGCATGATTACCAACTACAGGACTATGAAATATCAAACAAACCAAAGCATACACTTAAGACAAACACACAATAAAATACACACGCCTGAGTTAGCAAACTCATGTTTTGACAGAATACTTTGTGCAGATAAGTCACCTTTTTCTTTTGTTTTAACTTATTATTTCAATGGGATTACAATCTGATCCATACACAGGAAGGACTGAAACAAACAATGCCATATTTTCGTAGTACAAGTAGATTCAAGTCATACCTAGTAATTTGTCTCCCTGCCCTTCTCCACGGCATTCAGGGGAAACAGCAATAGCAGCAACCTCTCCACATTTCTCCTCTACGAAGGGATAAAGAGCAGCACAAGCAATAATCTGGCCTTCTCTTTCCACGACAATAAAAGAATCCAATGTTCCAAGTAGCTATTAGCACCAAAGGAAAAAGAACATCAATATTTAATCCAGTTGAAGAACCACCCGTTTATGAAGACCGATACCAAAAGCATAGAGTTAGGTTTCCAGCTTTCCCATATAAGTAATAGTAAGAATAAAGTATTAATTTGTAAGGAAATATATGAAAGGGGGACCACAAACCTCGTCATCAGTTCGGCGAACCAATGTGCCAGATGCTTCTAAAGGTTCTATAATTGCTCTTATTGCAGAGAGATCCGTCACCCTAGCCATCCGGGTACCTTCATAAACGTCGCTGTAAACAAACATTTTATGCAGCCATTAGTCCAAGAAAGGGAAGGACAAGATTTTCAGAATGAACAAGACTCCTACATGATTCTCACAATCATATGAAAGCTTCACAATTTCCAAGCCATCTAAAAGTAGAACCCTCAAACGAGGGGCTAAATAATATTCACCTAAACAAATTTTTAAGACAGCCTACATTCCACAATATTCATTCATGCCAACCACATTCCAAATGTAGTGTACATCTTCTTGTTATTCTATTTATTTGATTTCTACTTTACAATCAAAAAGTTGAATGTAAATCCAATCAGTTTAGCAGAATAATTTTACCCAAGAGTGAAAAACGTAGATTTGTCAGTAAAGACGCAATAAATAAATAAATAAATGGAAAAAGAAAAACGCTAAATACAAATAGTTGCATACCTAGCCACCATTGTCCCCATTCCATCTCTTTTAAATAATTCCAACAACAACACTCCTCCTTTAGTGCCATCTAACAAATGAACTCTCTGAACACCTCCCTGGAAATAAAAAAAAAAAGAAAGTACCATTGGCAGGATGCTTGACGCTCAACAAAAAAAACCTCCCTGGAAATAAAAAAAAAAAAAGAAAGTACCATTGGCAGGATGCTTGACGCTCAACAAAAAAGGTAGCTCAAACTTCGAAGTATCTGGACACACATCATGTGAACTGGTTTTCCCAGACCTGAGAATTCAATGAGTGCGCCATTCCAAGGCACAAAAATATTATGATATTATTCCTCTACCTTCTAATGTTGCATAAGTATTGAATAGCTCATTCGCTGTAATAGAAATAGACATGACAAGGAAGTATGAGGGGAGACAAGCTGCACACAACTACGATGTCGATGACCAAGGTTTTAGTCAAATGCTTAGCATTTGCTTGAGCATACAGATCTAGCTAGGATAATTTTCATTTAAAAAAAAAAAAAAAAAAAACTGTGTTAGGATTCCAAATCAAAATATATGATTTAAGTAGTCCTCTAATCTTTCCTAAGACGTTTCACTCATTCATAATCTATGCAAATTAACAAAACTGAATTGCAGGAACACCGGGGTTGTTTTTTGAATAAGATACATGACTCTTTGCCCCAATAAGTATGACCGAGTTTTGACTATTTACTGAGAAGAAGAAAAAATCTTTGCATTACGAAAAGGTTCTATATTCAAATTGCAATGGCTAGCACATGAAACAAGAGAATCTAGTAAAAATTCTCTGCAATTAAAAAAAAAAAGCAACTAAAAGGCAAGGACACACATTTATATATGAAATGCAATTAATTCGTAAAAGTAAGGGCTTACCCTACAAACAAAAGCTGCAGCAGCCAATTCTGAAAGGTAACCATTTTGTCGACTTAGCCGCTCCTGACCTCCAATAGCAAAACCCTGTTCGCCATTTCCTTTATCAAAACCAACACCATTCTGAAACATTGCACTGTGTTTTTCCCTAAGAGCCTTCCCATTCTGTTGAGAGGCAATAGAGCCATTATGTCCAAGGCAAGAAAGATCTTCTTCATCGACAACCTTCACATAGCTAGCAGCTATTTCACTTTGCTTGGCCCGTTTACGGATTAACTTATCTGCTTCTTGCAGGGTCAAGAACCGAATAAGCCGTCCACTTTCATCCACAATTGGACCATCTATAATGCAAATAAGCTTGTCCGCTTCAATAGCTAATGCACAAGCTGTTGCAACTTCATATGTGCTGCAATTTACAAAAGCACATCACTCCAGTGACCAGACATTGATCATCAGTTAATTTTACTTTTCTTGGGTGGTTGGGACATCATTAGAAGGGGTAACAAGATCAAACTATTTTGTTACCATTTGAATATATTACGTAGCATACATGAAAACGACGGATGCAAATAGCAAACTACCGACCACTTCAACCGTAAAGGAAATGACATTGCAAGGTATCTTATATAAAACAAATAAATTAAACTTACCAAGACTTGAAGTGAAGAAGGGCCTGTTTGGTATACGGGTTCAAACCAAGTTTCAAACTAGGGTTCTTGATTATGACTTTTGAAATTCAAAATTTTTGTGAGAGAAAAACACTATAACATAACCAAAACCATGGGTTTGCATTGTAGCAGAAGCCATTTACCAAACATCACCGAAAAGACTCCTAGTCTGTCCACCTTATCACCACCTAAGACCAAGGCTACAGGAAAGTCTATACATGTTCGATTCTAGAATGGTTTTGATCATCCTACTAATATATGTATCCTTTCAAAAGAGAGAGATATTTATTCCTGTTCACTTAGTTGAACTTTTCATTTATTTCAAAGTATTATTTGTTATACTAGGCCTCTACAAAGTTAATAAAGGCCTGGCCATGATTTATCCTATAATAAAACTAGTAGATAAGAAGTGTGAATTGTGTGGTTAGACTTGGTGCTACATTGGTGAAAACTGGTTTAACAGGAAAGAGGCATCTATCCTTATGAATACCTCCAAACGATAAGAAAAAGAACCTTAACTTTACAAAATAAATCCAACAAAGAGAGAAACAGATAAAATAAAGGTTGAAGCTCTAAAGCATACTTGCAATTTAAAACCTCTCCAGAGCTAGAATAGCCAAGGTTGCTCAATATAACTATACAACCACCATTAAGCCTCTCGCGCATGCGAGCCACATCCACTTTCTTAACTTCACCTGTCGCCCCATAATCAACACCTTCAACAACTCCTCTTCTCTGCCAAAAATTATAAATAAAACAAAATTTAGCAGATAATGTGGTAATTGAACACCAGAATATCACTCTGAAAGAGTTGAAAGTTGCCCTTCGAAGAGTTAAAGACCCTTACCTTGGCTGCAAGAAAGTTGCCACTGGCAACACTGACACCAACTTCATGCAAACGACTATTGTCACCATGTCGTCGAATATTGCAGATGAAGGGTCCGGGAGAAAGCTTTGCCTCTAACATCACACGAATCCCACCAGCTGCTTCCATTGCAGCTGCTAAAGATTCAGAATCTGTAATTCTGTATCTACCAACATACTTTGGCTCACTTCCTGTGGGGAAAGAAAATTACATAACTATGGATCAATTTGATCTAACCTAAGCACATAAGATACTTCCTGTGGGGAAAGAAAATTACATAACTATGGATCAATTTGATCTAAATCATTCCCTAAGCACATAAGAAGAATAAAACTTTAGAAAAGATGGAACATAGCCAAAAAGATAATTTCTTTTAAGATTCAGCTACTGAAAAAGAGAATCACAGCATTAAGCAAAACCAAGGAGTGAAAAAGAAAATCAATTTCCCTGACCTTTCTAAAGAATTACAAAACCAGAAAAGATTGGGAAAAAATAATTAATAATAATAATAAGAGAGAATTATATTAAAAAAGATTCCGTTACTTTAAAAAAGAATCATTATTATCTAATTCGTAATCTATTAATAAAAATCACTGGTTTAATCAAAAGAACGCAAAAGAAAGTGAAAAGGAAAATCAGTTCTTCTGACCTCTCTCGGCGAGCAGCTTGTCAATTTGCATGTGAGTCCCCGGAACAAGAACAAACCTGATCCCAAGGTGGTGAAGGAAAGCAATATCCTGCATGCAAAATCAACTTCAACTTAATCACATATTCTGTAATATTCTTTATTCGCATTTTCTCGGCAACCAAACAGTAAAAAGAAAGAATTCAAAAGCGGAAAATAGGTTAGGTGCCTTGAGAATGGGATCCAAGTGAGGGCTGGAAACAATCTCGCCGGAGATAATGACAACGAAGGTGCCTCCCCTGTGGGCCCAGAGATACGGCCAGGCCTCGCGAAACCACCGCACGAATTGCTCGTCCTCCACCGAATTGTAGCTCTGTTCCACGCCGTCGGCTTCCACTCCGGCGAACACATTGCGTTCCGGCGAAATTCGGAACCTTCTTTTGCCGCTCCAATCGTTTAGGGTTAGAGATTCCGAGAAACGGAATTGCTCGGTCCGATTGGCCGAAAATTGGGGAAGAAAGTCACGGGGGAGGTTGCTCGGACCGAGGACGATACGGCGGCGGGTTTGCAGAGGAATGTTGAAGGTTGAGATAGAGGCGGCCATGGAAGGAAGGAAGTGAGGAAGAAAAACCCTAACGAGGCTAAATTACAGAGGAAAATAACTTACTACTGATACTATGAAGTATGAACAAGGAAGAAGGGAAGAGGAGGGGAGAGACGAAAGAGGGAAGAAGGAAAATTTACGACCGTAGCTGGAAATTGATTCTGTTTTTCACGTTTTAAAAAAAATGAAAACGTTTTTAAAATAATATTTAACACAATAAAAATAAAAAATAAAAATAAAAATAATTTTTTAATTTAAT
>NW_010363504.1:36770-41131 GCF_000414095.1 Morus notabilis | reverse complement strand
GGGTCTTTAGTCACGGCGGCTGCGGGGAGGGGGAAACGTGAGACCAACCTTTTTTGTTTTCCTTTTTTTGTGTTGTTTTTTTACTTGAAACATGTGGGACCTACCTTTTCTAAGAAGTGTTTGGCACGGAATTAATTTTTACTTGTTTTTTAAAATTTTTTATGTCTTAGAGGCATAAAAATAAAAATAGTTTGTAAATTATATTTATTTAATAAATATTTTTAAAATAAAAATGAAAACAAAAGGCAGTAAAAATAATTTTTATGAATAATTTAAAAAATAATTAAAAGTTATTTTCTTTTTTCTATTTTTATTTTCTAGTATTTATCAATAATACTATAATATATTAATTAATAATTACAATCAAATATGATTTTATTTTTTATTATATTTAAAATAATCTTTTAAAAAAATATAATTTCAAAATAGTCTCATTATCAAAACAATCTCATATTTATTTTTGTATTGAAAATAAAATCTTTTTAAAAATGTTAGCAAACGGACCGTTGTTTCTGTGCTTTTGACTTGTCTCTAAGTGCGGCTTTAGTTGACGTAAGCTGATATTTTCATGTATTTTATTATTATTATTATTATTATTTTAGAGTTATTATGGAGTAATGAATTTGTGTTATCACTTTCAGTTACGTTTTATAGAGCTTCAAACCCATTTTGCTGGCGCCACATACATTTTCTTGTAACTTCTTAGCAAAAAAAAACAACAAAAAAACAAAAACAAAAAAAAAAGAACAAAAAGCGCGCACACAAAACAAAAAACAAAAAAATCAGAGAGATTTATAAACACTTGAAGTTGGGTGGGACGTCTGCAAATTGGGTGTTGGTTAGGTGAAAAGGTCTTAACAAATATCAAAAAACGACATTTGATCTTCAGAGAAAATTACTTGGTTCTTTCGGTTTTTTTTTTTTTTCTTTTTTCTTTTTTCCTGATTGCTTGGTTCTTTCGTTTACCAGGCAAAATTGCAGTTGGAAACGGGAAAACGAAAAAATTATATGATCTTAATTATGCTACACTTAGCATCCCCTTTACTCACTTTTTGCAAGTTTCTCTTTTTTGGCTAAATTATATACCGAATTAGTTTCAATAAATAGAAAGGTTTAACTCCTAATCAGCATAACTAAAGAGGTTTAAAGATTAATCCTTCAATAAAGCTTGAATTTGCACTTTCTTTTCTTCCGTTCATATAGTGCTTTACACCTAAAAAACACTTGTCTTGATCTGCGTCTGTGGAGATCAAAATCATGGAGAGAGAGAGAGAAAAAGTTGTTTAATTAGGCGTTACCTTGAGAATGGAATCCAAGCAAGGACCGGCAACAATCTCGGCAGACAAAACCACAACAAATGTACGGCCAATGTGTGCAAAAATGTAGGGCTGAGCTTCCCTTAAAGCCTCCACAAAGCTCCTGTCTTCCTCGGAAACCGCACTTTCCGCCTCTCTCACCGGCCGCCACCGCCGGTCGCCGCCACCGATACCCGACGGCCCTTTCCTTTTCTTTGAGCTAATAACTAGCCCCTTACAATTCTTTACTTCCACGCCAAATAAATTTGGCTTAACATGATAACAGCAATACTCATGATAACAGTAATTGTTTTTTTGCTTGCAAATGATCCAATTAGGTGGTCTTGGTCTTGAACAAGCCATGCCCCCTCTAATGAAGTAACTAATGATAAGTGATTTGGGCAGGAGCCGAAGTGAGTTTTGTTGACAAAACAACAATAAATTAATTAAAATAATTTTTTTTAAAAATGAAAGAAATGAGTTGGGCTGGGAACATGAGGGACGCTTGTGGTCATTATTGTTTTTGTTTTTGTTTTTGTTTTTTACATTTTTTGAAAATAAAAAAATAAATAAAATTTTAAAACGACGTTTGATAAAATTAAAAATAAAAAAAAATAATTTTTTATTTTAGTATAAAATAAAAAAAAATAAAAAATAATTTTTTATTTTTATATCTATAATTAAAAATATTTTTATTTTTTTATATAAAAAATAAAATTATTTTAAAATGAACACTAAACGCACCTAATAGCTGGCTGGGTGGCCTTTGAGCTAAGTGAGGGACGCCTCACTATAATATATTATCAAATCAAACAAACGACGTCAACGTCTTTTCTACTTTGCTACCCACTTGGGGGCAAAACAACATGATAACCAAGTGACGGTGCTTGTTTGTAGAGGATGAGGTGAGAAGTGATGTGAAAATGAGGTTGATTGTGATTCTTGTTCAATTTTATAAGGATCTCATTCTGTCACGGTAATTTTATAGATTTAAATTATGTGATTAGAATTATTTTTAATTTACGTGTATTTTTTTATAAGAAAAAATATTATAGCGAATTATGAATTATAATTCGAATCAGAAAACGAATCTAAAATTTAAATTATGTGATTAGAATTATTTTTAATTTACGTGTATTTTTTTATGAGAAAAAATATTATAGCGAATTATGAATTATAATTCGAATCAGAAAACGAATCTAAGTACCAAACGGAATTGCGCTTTAAATCGTCAAAATTTTATAAGGGTTCTATTAATTTTGCATATTTTTCTATTTGAATTTGATTTTGATCATATTTAACATGTATAGAAATACGTAATGTCAAATATCTTTACTGCGAAAGGCTCCTGCTAATTTACTCTTTTTTATTTTACTGTTTCTCTTTTTATGTAAATGATAGAAGCCGTGCCCCTACCAACCACTGAATGATGGATGGATTGTTCCTTGGCAGTTTGCGTTTGGCTTTTGTGTTGCTATGAGGTGTTCCTTCAGTTATGCATAACATGTGAGTTATGCCCTTTTATTGCATTTGGCCAGCTTTTTAGTATTAATATTAAAACCTCTTTTGTTTTTTTAAATCTTATCAACATCACATCAAAAATAAAAATGTCCGCAGACAAACGATTTTATACAACTTATGTATGCAGAACAAACGAATTCATATAACAACATTCTCATAGAATGATTAACCATGTTTGAGTTCTAACTAGATAACTATTGTTTATGTCGTGATTTCAAGGCACTATATATGAAATTAAATTAAGTAATTAGTAAATTTTAAAACTATTTAAAATAAATAGCAGTTTCCATGTAAATGATTATTTACGACTGGTAAAAAATAATTTACCTAGTAAAAAATTTATATTTACGTGAAAAAAAATTTAGTAAAAAGAAAATTTACTTGAAAAAAATCTTTTTTCTAGTTGTAAATGAAAATCTACATGATAAATTACTATTTAGTTCAAATAATTTTAAAATTTACTATTTACTTCAATTATTTTGTACAAATATACTATTAAGATAATGTTATAGCATAAATTTAGCTACTTTAGCTTTTTGCTTGAAAGGAACATGAATGGATTGTCGATAATTCAGAGAACGGAGCCTGATTAATAGAACTTCCTGGTTTTGCTTTATTTCTTTCTATCTTTCTCTGACTTTTCTCTTATTAGTTTTTTCGATCATTTTCCTGTGCATTGCATATATAATGGGATTTTATTAATTATGTTTTGGAATATACTTTTTAAGCTCTCGCCTTACCAATGAAAATTACACGGGTTGTGAGTATTAAGATTATTAACCATCCCTATGTTTGTTACTTTGTTGTATTAAGTTACTTTTGTATGACCATGAATTCATGTCAAAAATTATGAAATAAGAAATATGAATCGTGGATGGTTGCTTTTTATGATTTTTTTTCTAAGCTTTAAAAGATAGTAAATTGATAATAATTGTCCTAAAAACATAACAATAAAATTACGAGAGAATGAAGTAAAAAGTATATTTGTAGAAAATAATTGAAGTAAATAATAAATTTAAAATTATTTGAAGTAAATAGTAATTTATCATGCAAATTTTCATTTACAACAAGAAAAAAGATTTTTTTTAAAGTAAATTTTCTTTTTACTACTAAAATTTTTTTTTCACGTAAATAGAGATTTTTTACTAGGTAAATTATTTTTTATTACTAGGTAAATCATTTTTTACCAATCGTAAATAATCATTTACATGGCAAATTTTTATTTACTTTGAATAATTTTAAATTTTACTATTTACTTAATTTAGTTTTATAAATCTATAATTTTCTACAATTTTCTTAAAATTACTCTGAGTTTTCTATTAAAACATTTTTTAAAAATAAGAACTGTGATATGATATTTTTGAAAACTTTTAATTATAATATAAAAAGTTAAATCTGACATTTTATAAAAAATTTTAACTAAAAGTCTAAAATTAAAAATTCGACTCGGTAAAATAAACAAGACTTTATTCACACCCCAAAAAACTATAAAGGCACTAAAATGACAAAAAAGCACAACTAAGAAACAGAACAAAGAAGCATTCC
>NW_010363504.1:32425-36737 GCF_000414095.1 Morus notabilis | reverse complement strand
CATTCCTGCCCCTTGTTTTTCCAAAAATTCCCTAAATTCGAACACTCATATTCCGTATGCATTTTCATCTTCGACGGCAATATCCAACCACAGAGCAAATATGGACTTCCTCGTATCCTCATGAAAATTCTAAGTAGTTTCACAACTATAAATAAGAGTAGACTCAAGAATCAAGTGAATTGCATAACTATGAATGTTGCACCATTTCCATAACCATGAATGTTCTACAGTGACGATACTTCTTTTTCTGCCCCAATTTTCTTTAGGGCTAACTTCTTCCTTTTCATTCTCTCTCTCTCTCCTCTCTCTTCTTCTTCTTCTTGTTTTTTTTTTTTTTTTAACTCTCCCTCCCATTCCTCCATTGTTTGGTTTATATCCACATTTTTATGGTGATTGTGATTGCCAAAACGAGTTTATTTGCAGAAATAGAGAAAAAAAAAAAAGAAAAAAGAAAAGAAACACTAGACAAACAGATGCAAGAGGGAGAAAAAGAAAAATTTTAGTTGCAGTGTTGATGGATTCGTCAATGACTTTACAGAAAACACGTTACTTTTGTGAGCGTACGCGTTTTGAAATTACGTAAAAATCCATTCCGAGTGTAAGGGTATAACTGTAATAAAAAATATTTTTTTAGCAAAGGGGGTGCCTTAATAAAAGAATTGGGTGTAAATATAGGATTTGTTAGTTTAGTTTGAACATAAATTAAAAAAAAAAAATTTAAACTCAAGTTATAATTTTATTTAAGTTTATGTTATTTTATAAAATTTGAATTTGAATTTGAGTTTAAAGTTAAAATCTTTAAATCAAGTTAATGAACAATATTTTTCTATTTTTAAAAACGTTATCTTTTTCATTTTAATTCCGATTGAGATGAAATTTGTTTATGCATTCATAATGAAGAGACGAATATACGTTTGGTTGGAGGATTCAAACCATGTAATTCGAACCATTTTCGATTTACGTGAATTTTTTGTGAGAGAAAATACTATAGCGAACCATGAATCATAATTCGAATCAGGAAACGAATCCCATATAGCGAACCATGAATCATAATTAAATTTTAACCCATATAAATACAAACTCAAAAAGATTCTCATCTTAAACCATAACTCAAATGTACACAACCAAATACAAACTCAAATTATAACTTTTACTCAAATTATAAGTTAAATTTAACTCAAATTCACACTCAAATCACTATAACTCGAAAATGTAACTGAACAAACCCATAATTTCCCAATTTTTCACAAACCGCCTGACCCCGCCGCCCGTGGATCCCTATTACGAGCAGTTAAAGAGGTGGCAAACTAGTGATTTTTTATGCTAATCTTTTTTTCAATATACAAGTACATAATCTAAAAATCCTGTATGTGTGTGTAATATTTCAAAAACAAATTATACTCTTCCATGGGGAAAGAAGAAGATATGTAATCATCTTCATACATCATATATAAAATAAAATGCATGAAAAATCTTCAAAGTTATATTTATTACAAGGCCAAAGACATTATTACATAAGTATATATTTCATCTCTAGAATGCTATTTTAGACACAATCTAACTTTTAAGACATAAATAATTTCCCCAAAGATAAAGGTATTACAACTACAAATTTGAATCAATCAGCACTACTATTCAGCCAGAAGGTTTCTCCTCAGAAGCAAGCATCCAAAAGGCAACAGCAGCAAAGTGCCGCCAAGCTGCAGAGGCAAAAATAAACAACTTCGTAAGTTATGCTGCACGTTTGTCTTTTTACTATAATGTTAAAAATTAAATTTATGTTCAAAATTAGGTCACTCTCAAATAAAATCAAATATATAGATTTTTAAATCTTTTTCCTGCTTCTGAATATCTAAAATCTGATTTACATGGTATCACAATTATAGCAAATAACGTTGTTTCCGTATAATTAAGGGAATTAAGGCATTCCAATTCAAGAGAATATAATCTAAATGAAAATAACTATGCTAGGACCCATCACCAAAAGGAATATCACTCCTACAAGGCAACTGTAAACTCTCTTGTGCCAAAAGTAAAATATTCTAGATATTGCAAAAAAAAAAGTTGTATTTTACAAAAACTTTCATCGTTTTGAAAACCCAAAATCACCAAAGAAATCCCACACCACAAAAATTCAAAAACATGAGAAAAGGAAGTGTTCTTTTTTTTTTTTTGTTCTGGCACAAAATTTACAAATTCCTGAAAAAAATAAAATGGCATTAAAATCAAATCTTTTTATGTAACAACTATCCAAAATTATTTACATGCAACAAACACGGAGACATCTAACACTAAAATCTCGTTCATTTCATCGATTTAAATTTAAAATTTGAGTTTTATTACAGTAAAAAACTTTAAAAAATAATCACATTTAATTTTTTTTGTTAGAATAAAAAATTTTAATATAAAATTATATCTCAATTCAAATTAAAAATTCGGGTTATAAAACAGCACGATTTCATTGTCAGCAACAAATAAGAATAAGAACAACAATAATATTAATAAAATAAAAAGAGTTAAAAAAAAAACACACCAACCTTTTTCAATGCAACCAGTGTCTGATCTCTCTCTCCTAGGAGGTTGGGCATAATATCCATCTTGAGGATAACCCTGAGGAGGATAGGGATATCCTTGAGCCGGGTAACCCGTTTGAGGGTAGGCGTCCTTTGTAGGGTAACCTTTACAAAAATAAAAAAATAAAAAAATAAAAACAAAACAAAAATAAGGGGAAAAAAAAAAAAGAAAAACAAAACAGCTGTTATGAAACCCAGAAAAACCAAAGAAAGCAAAATTGAAGAAACATCAGAGAGCCAAATAAGGTACCTTGAGGAGGAGGAACACCGACAGGATGTTGCTGTTACCCCTCTTCTTTTTTTTTTTTTTTTTTTTTTTTTTGTCTTCTCTGAAGAAGAGGTCAGAAACCGATAAAACTTTCCTGTTTCGAAGATTTTGAGAGCAGAAATGAGAATTGGGTTTTTGATTGAAAAAGAAGCTAATAAAAAACGATATGAAGACTTCAAGATTGGTTTCTTATTTATATATTGAGGTATGAGAGAATTAAAAGGCGGCTAAAATGTCGATTCTAAGTAACAATACACCAAAAAAAAAAAAAGAGAAAATGAAAATGAAGCTTCCGAAATAATATGCTAGAATGACTTTTTAATAAAATAAAATTAATAAAATGATTTTTTTTATTTTTTATAAAAAAAAATATTTACTCATTTTTTATAAGATGAGGTCATTTTATAAATAAAAATTTTAAAAAAATTATTTTATTAATAAAATTTTTTAAAAGAGTTATTTTTACAAAAGAGAACGAACCCAACAAAACTAGAGGAACCGACTGTTGAGGGGCACAATTGTGAGACGCTGGCTCCACACACAAAAAGAGGGAGATAAAGCCTTCCCTATTAAGAGAGAGAATCTTCCATCACCATGCTTTTGCATAAATATCAACCCTGTCACCTTTTCTTTTCCCTAAAATTTTGTTACTTTTTCTTTTCCTTAAAATTTTATTCTCTGTTATTTTATAATTTTTATATTGCCGTGTTAAAATTAAATTTAATTAAAATTATATTAAATTAAAAAAATATAAAATTAACTATTTATCTAAAATTTTGTTACTTTTTCTTTTCCTTAAAATTTTATTCTCTGTTATTTTATAATTTTTATATTGCCGTGTTAAAATTAAATTTAATTAAAATTATATTAAATTAAAAAAATATAAAATTAACTATTTATAATACATATCTGATAATTAAAAATAAAATATTATTTGTAATTTTTTTTTCTAATCTTATTAAAAATATATGTAACATGAAATAATTTAATTAACCTGATTACTTTTATTTTTTTACATGTCAGTATTAGTATCATGTTACGTTTTTTCATGTAAAAAATAATACAACTTATTTTTTTTTTTAGGAAGCGGATGTTTTACATATTTTTGTAATCTCATTTTATTTTAATCAGATTAAACGATCAAAAAACTTATTCTATCAATAGGACGGCCAACCAAACACAGACTCTACTTTTTAATGTTTCATCTAAAATTTTATGTAACTGCTTCTTACTGAGTTGATCATATCTACAAATCTAAATATAAGCACGTACAAAATAAAGATGTTTCAACTTTTTGAAGAAAAATGATTTCGCCTAAAAACTAAAAATGAGTTTAAAATGTTGCCACAGTGCAACTCCTCAAAAAAAAATAGGGCATATATTTTAAATGCAACATTAAAGAAACTCCTTTAAAAAAAAAAAAAAAAAAAAAGGGGGGACCCACCCAATTTTTTTAAGGTTTGAAAAATAT
>NW_010363504.1:14328-31746 GCF_000414095.1 Morus notabilis | reverse complement strand
CCCATTCCTCCATTGTTTGGTTTATATCCACATTTTTATGGTGATTGTGATTGCCAAAACGAGTTTATTTGCAGAAATAGAGAAAAAAAAAAAAGAAAAAAGAAAAGAAACACTAGACAAACAGATGCAAGAGGGAGAAAAAGAAAAATTTTAGTTGCAGTGTTGATGGATTCGTCAATGACTTTACAGAAAACACGTTACTTTTGTGAGCGTACGCGTTTTGAAATTACGTAAAAATCCATTCCGAGTGTAAGGGTATAACTGTAATAAAAAATATTTTTTTAGCAAAGGGGGTGCCTTAATAAAAGAATTGGGTGTAAATATAGGATTTGTTAGTTTAGTTTGAACATAAATTAAAAAAAAAAAATTTAAACTCAAGTTATAATTTTATTTAAGTTTATGTTATTTTATAAAATTTGAATTTGAATTTGAGTTTAAAGTTAAAATCTTTAAATCAAGTTAATGAACAATATTTTTCTATTTTTAAAAACGTTATCTTTTTCATTTTAATTCCGATTGAGATGAAATTTGTTTATGCATTCATAATGAAGAGACGAATATACGTTTGGTTGGAGGATTCAAACCATGTAATTCGAACCATTTTCGATTTACGTGAATTTTTTGTGAGAGAAAATACTATAGCGAACCATGAATCATAATTCGAATCAGGAAACGAATCCCATATAGCGAACCATGAATCATAATTAAATTTTAACCCATATAAATACAAACTCAAAAAGATTCTCATCTTAAACCATAACTCAAATGTACACAACCAAATACAAACTCAAATTATAACTTTTACTCAAATTATAAGTTAAATTTAACTCAAATTCACACTCAAATCACTATAACTCGAAAATGTAACTGAACAAACCCATAATTTCCCAATTTTTCACAAACCGCCTGACCCCGCCGCCCGTGGATCCCTATTACGAGCAGTTAAAGAGGTGGCAAACTAGTGATTTTTTATGCTAATCTTTTTTTCAATATACAAGTACATAATCTAAAAATCCTGTATGTGTGTGTAATATTTCAAAAACAAATTATACTCTTCCATGGGGAAAGAAGAAGATATGTAATCATCTTCATACATCATATATAAAATAAAATGCATGAAAAATCTTCAAAGTTATATTTATTACAAGGCCAAAGACATTATTACATAAGTATATATTTCATCTCTAGAATGCTATTTTAGACACAATCTAACTTTTAAGACATAAATAATTTCCCCAAAGATAAAGGTATTACAACTACAAATTTGAATCAATCAGCACTACTATTCAGCCAGAAGGTTTCTCCTCAGAAGCAAGCATCCAAAAGGCAACAGCAGCAAAGTGCCGCCAAGCTGCAGAGGCAAAAATAAACAACTTCGTAAGTTATGCTGCATGTTTATCTTTTTATTATAATATTTTCTCTCACGAAAAAAATTAAATTTATGTCAAAATTAGGTCACTCTCAAATAAAATCAAATATATATATTTTTAAATCTTTTTCCTGCTTCTGAATATCTAAAATCTGATTTACATGGTATCACAATTATAGCAAATAACGTTGTTTCCGTATAATTAAGGGAATTAAGGCATTCCAATTCAAGAGAATATAATCTAAATGAAAATAACTATGCTAGGACCCATCACCAAAAGGAATATCACTCCTACAAGGCAACTGTAAACTCTCTTGTGCCAAAAGTAAAATATTCTAGATATTGCAAAAAAAAAAGTTGTATTTTACAAAAACTTTCATCGTTTTGAAAACCCAAAATCACCAAAGAAATCCCACACCACAAAAATTCAAAAACATGAGAAAAGGAAGTGTTCTTTTTTTTTTTTTTTTCTGGCACAAAATTTACAAATTCCTGAAAAAAATAAAATGGCATTAAAATCAAATCTTTTTATGTAACAACTATCCAAAATTATTTACATGCAACAAACACGGAGACCATCTAACACTAAAATCTCGTTCATTTCATCGATTTAAATTTAAAATTTGAGTTTTATTACAGTAAAAAACTTTAAAAAATAATCACATTTAATTTTTTTTGTTAGAATAAAAAATTTTAATATAAAATTATATCTCAATTCAAATTAAAAATTCAGACTATAAAACAGCACGATTTCATTGTCAGTAACAAATAAGAATAAGAACAACAATAATATTAATAAAATAAAAAGAGTTAAAAAAAAAAAACACTACCATCCTTCAATGCAACCAGTGTCTGATCTCTCTCTCCTAGGAGGTTGGGCATAATATCCATCTTGAGGATAACCCTGAGGAGGATAGGGATATCCTTGAGCCGGGTAACCCGTTTGAGGGTAGGCGTCCTTTGTAGGGTAACCTTTACAAAAATAAAAAAATAAAAAAATAAAAACAAAACAAAAATAAGGGGAAAAAAAAAAAAGAAAAACAAAACAGCTGTTATGAAACCCAGAAAAACCAAAGAAAGCAAAATTGAAGAAACATCAGAGAGCCAAATAAGGTACCTTGAGGAGGAGGAACACCGACAGGATGTTGCTGTTGATTGTAACTCATCTCTCTTTTTTTTTTTTTTTTTTTTTTTGTCTTCTCTGAAGAAGAGGTCAGAAACCGATAAAACTTTCCTGTTTCGAAGATTTTGAGAGCAGAAATGAGAATTGGGTTTTTGATTGAAAAAGAAGCTAATAAAAAACGATATGAAGACTTCAAGATTGGTTTCTTATTTATATATTGAGGTATGAGAGAATTAAAAGGCGGCTAAAATGTCGATTCTAAGTAACAATACACCAAAAAAAAAAAAGAGAAAATGAAAATGAAGCTTCCGAAATAATATGCTAGAATGACTTTTTAATAAAATAAAATTAATAAAATGATCTTTTTTTATTTTTTATAAAAAAAAATATTTACTCATTTTTTATAAGATAAGGTCATTTTATAAATAAAAATTTTAAAAAAATTATTTTACTAATAAAATTTTTTAAAAGAGTTATTTTTACAAAAGAGAACGAACCCAACAAAACTAGAGGAACCGACTGTTGAGGGGCACAATTGTGAGACGCTGGCTCCACACACAAAAAGAGGGAGATAAAGCCTTCCCTATTAAGAGAGAGAATCTTCCATCACCATGCTTTTGCATAAATATCAACCCTGTCACCTTTTCTTTTCCCTAAAATTTTGTTACTTTTTCTTTTCCTTAAAATTTTATTCTCTGTTATTTTATAATTTTTATATTGCCGTGTTAAAGTTAAATTTAATTAAAATTATATTAAATTAAAAAAATATAAAATTAACTATTTATAATACATATCTGATAATTAAAAATAAAATATTATTTGTAATTTTTTTTTTCTAATCTTATTAAAAATATATGTAACATGAAATAATTTAATTAACCTGATTACTTTTATTTTTTTACATGTCAGTATTAGTATCATGTTACGTTTTTTCATGTAAAAAATAATACAACTTATTTTTTTTTTTAGGAAGCGGATGTTTTACATATTTTTGTAATCTCATTTTATTTTAATCAGATTAAACGATCAAAAAACTTATTCTATCAATAGGACGGCCAACCAAACACAGACTCTACTTTTTAATGTTTCATCTAAAATTTTATGTAACTGCTTCTTACTGAGTTGATCATATCTACAAATCTAAATATAAGCACGTACAAAATAAAGATGTTTCAACTTTTTTAAGAAAAATGATTTCGCCTAAAAACTAAAAATGAGTTTAAAATGTTGCCACAGTGCAACTCCTCAAAAAAAAATAGGGCATATATTTTAAATGCAACATCAAAGCAAAAAAAAAAAAAAAAAAAAAAAAAGTCAAAATTAAAAAAACCCCTTTAAAAAAAAAAAAAAAAAAAGAGGTGACCCAGCCAATTATTCTAAGGTTTGATAAATATTCTACGAATGTCACTTGTCACCAATGTTTCATCCTCTATTTCGAAATCATATTTATAAAGAAAAGAAAAAAAAAAAAAACTAGCCGCTTATTTTCAAATGAAAACATCTGAATATCAAATAAACTACATGCTTTTTACACGATGAAGAAAAGATTTGAACTGTTGTAGGTTTGTAACCCCGAACAGAAAATGTAAAAGGAGCCAAAGAAGACTTGAGTTTAATTTTGAGCCCGTTTGATTAGAGAATTCGTTCTCCGATTCGAATCATAATTTATAATTCATTATAATATTTTTTTTCATAAAAAATATACATAAATAAAAAATAATTATAATATTATGATTTTAATTTAGGAATCGGCTCGAAATTAGATTATCAAAAGTAAACGTTATTCGTCACTTTACTGATTTTTGTTCGGCAGCCGCGCTATCTAGATAGCTCCATCTTTTTCCCGAGTGATTGAGACATCTTTTGAAAACTACGCGCGTGGCTAATGGAAAGCACAAAATTCTTTGTCCCCACCATACGTTTTTGTTTTGGGAAAATTCTCTATAAATGCGTGAAAAATAAGTGCACTGGTATAGCCGAGTTTTGAGCCTTAGATCATGTTAGGTTAAATAATATACTTATGTGATAAACTTGTTTGATAACTCAAAGAAATATGTACCACGTTATTGTACTTATACGTCTAATAAACAGTTCACACTTGAGTGTTCTAATCCACTTTAACTCTCTATAACTCTCTCTCATCAATATCCATCTTAATTGTTTAATAATAATTGTCATGAATACTTTACCTAATTTCTGTTGTATGCGTTTAATTCATAGATTTAAATCATGTGATTAAAATTATTTTATGAAAAAAATACTGTAGCGAACCACGAACTATAATTCGAATCAGGGAACGAATCTAGGTACTAAATGGATAATTTTCTTAACTCCTAAGTCATGATAAATATTATTTTCTTAAAAAAAAAAAATCAGTCTAATAAAATCGTGCTGTTTCCACTCAAGGAAATTGTCTCTTATGAAAGAGAGCGGCAGGGGCCTTTTGATTGCAATGGCAAGGAAGAGAAATCGGTGCTCTAGAAATCAATTGGTCAACGATGTGATCAGAATAGTAAGGTGCTTGATTTTAAGGCCTCATTTACTTTGTGAATTCGAGTTTTCAATTCGAGCTAAGATGTGACATTTTCTTAGAGCTTTTCACTGTAGCAGAAAAAGTTAGATGTGATATTTTTTAAGAACTTTTACTGTAAAAACCTAAAATTGAAAACTCAAATCGATAAAATAAACGAGGCTTAAGACCGCCGAATTACAATATAATTAAACAGTGACATGTCACCTTATCTTATTATATTCTTTTGTTTATTTAGAAATAATAATAATTAAAAAAAAAAAAACAGGTCACCACCTTCTAGTTGATCAAAAGTAATATGAAAGGATTCATGGCGTGGTTTTACTTGTTTCAATTATTTCATTCCGCCGTTACCCGTTTAACGTGGCAAGCAGGATCATAAGACCGACGAATTGACAAATAGCAAATTTCGAATCACCTTTTCAAAACAGATTCCATTCTCAGTAGGTATATTATTACCAAACAAATGGCAGTTTAATGGATAGAAGGTAGTTGCAAAACCAAAACTCTTTTCAAATACGGAGACGATTAAAAGTTTCTTAAATTAATGTGTAAAAGTAATCTTTTTTATAAGAAAGAATGATATGATTTAAAGTAAATTAATATAAAAATAAATGAGTGGAATATTGATGATAACGATAACTAAAATAATTAAAGATTTATTTAGTTTGTTGGTTTAAATTTTTAATTTAAGTTGAAATATAATTTTATGTGAGAATTTTTTATTATAATAAAAAAATTAAATATAATTATTTTTGAAAATTTTCTTTTATAATAAAATTTAAATCTATAAATGAACCTTATTCATACAGTTGACATGTAGTCGAAGATCATAATCGTACATCTATTTTACGGAATAATTAATATAATATGATAATTTATTGAAACTTAATAAAAAACGATTTAAAATGGCACCTTTCACAAAATTCACCTGTCAGTGGATGTCGGTGATATTTATGCACTACTGAAAAAAGAAATCCAACCTGTTTTAAAGTGCAAACTAAAAATTTTCCAGTAGCGCATAAGGCATTAGAATCATAGATGAAGAAAAAATCCATCCTATCCTAATACTGTTATAAAAGTCTCATTTATTTTATCGATTTAAATTTTTTATTTTTTATTTTATATTTTTACAGCTAAAAATTATTAAAAATTATTATATTTAATTTTTTCTGTTTCAATTAAAAACTCTTAAAAAATATCACATCTCAACTTAAATTAAAAATTTAAATCCGCGAAATGAATGAGACAAAAGTATTAAAACACAACTTTTTGGCGGACAACGTCCTCAAAAAATCGTAAATAACAAAAACAATAAGTTTAAGCCGTAATTACTAAAGAGGGTAAGTATATCATTGGCAAAATAAGAAGAATTTTCCCTTTCTCATGGATCCAAACTACAGAACTGAACATAAACATCTGTGGAGAGAGACTTCTCATACAAAAAAGATCACTGGTCAAGGTTACAATAAAGAAATTAAAAAAATTAAAATAAAATAAAAGAAGCATCTTAGAATTACACTAGCTACTGTTTGATGTCTAAGGAGAAACATACTTGATCAAGAGCCAAAAAGATCAACCTGCCTAAACCTAAACATAAGTTAGACCTAACTAAAAAGCAGCTTCCTATGACTTCAATATGGAACGCAAAGAATCAAATTCATCCTTACACGTATATCATCAAGTAATTACAACACTGCAACTGTTCCTACTTCTCTCCATACCGATAAGACTTCAAAATTCAAACCCCATTTTAGGCTTCCTCCTAATCCATCTCGCACTCGCCAATTTCTGACTTTCAAAACGGGGCTCTTTAAGACCACAGGAGCCACTTACGTTGCCGTTCGGCTCTACCACTGTTGGGGGATACACTAATTCTGTCTGCATTTCGGTAAAGCCATTTACCAAAACCAGGTGAGGAAACAAGTTCATCCAAGGCTTTCTCGGTGGAATCTCTGGTAAACTTCTCCCAATCCTGCTTGGAGAATTTTCTCCTTTCAGGTGTAGCATGGAAGCTAGAAAGGTGTAAGCCTGTATCCAATTGCTGCTGAGGGAGGATTCTCCTGCCAAAACCTGGAGAGAGAGCACAGAAATTATGTACTAATATATCTGTTAGGTACTAGGCAACAAGTATTATAATTATTAGTAAAATTACAAAACATAGAGAAGCAAACCTTGGTCAGGACGCGACGATGCAACTGTGAAATTTCTTAATGGACGCCTCAGGAAACTGGAGTCTACATTGCTTCGAATCGTGTTAGTTTCTTCATCGAGAGAATCTTCAGAAGCTGAAGAATCAGGAAGGTGTGATATTCTCCTGTCCTTTTTAGCTGATTTCATTAATTTTCTGCAGAAAACATTCCGTACTCTCATCAGGCATTATGGGGAAAAGAAAAGGAGCAAATATGTAGGATAATTTAAAGGGAGCCTATGTGGATAGGCTCCAAACTGGAACAGCAGTCTTACTTGTAAACGCGACGGAGGAATCGCAACCTAAAAATTCTTCTCAATAACGAAGAAACTATTATTCCCAATATCAGAGCTTCTGTGGCAAGTACAGGGTCTGCAGAACTCTGGAGACAACAAAACTTGTGTCAAATGTGCAATCACTTTTAATGGTACGATAATTTGAACAGCACCATGTTATTGTCGACAAACAGAAATAAAACTGATGTTTGTGGTACAAAGGAAACCTGAAGAATCATAAGCGCACCCAAGGTACGGATGGACCATGCAACGAATAGAGATGTGCTTATATCAATTGATCCATCTTCTGTGAGGACAACTTTACGAACCACCCAGAAGCCCAACCATGCTCCAGCTAGAATAACAAATGCCAGCAGAAATTTTACCACCTACAATCATTAACAATCATGTAGAAAAAGGTTAGTAAGGACTAAAATACAGTAGGCTCCTACATACTAGCAAAGATGCAGAATCAAGATAACTTACATACAGGATCATACATTTCTTGATCAATTCCAAGCATTGTAAGTATTGCACGCAAGAAGTCAGGTGCAACTTGCTTGAGTATATATCCAAGACCAGCCTGAAACATTACAAGAGTAAGATTAACACCTATCATTTTCATGTAGATTTAGGGAATAAAAAGGGATCTAAAAACTGATACCCACAATAGACGAGGGAATAAAGATTGCGAGTCTCCTTCCACCAAATGGAATAAGCTTCATCCCCTGTCAACGACCAGAAAACATGATGTCAAATAGTATAACAAGAACAAGCTCTGCATCTAAACTTATGCAGATCCCAAAGGTAATAGTGAGCAAGATTTTGGTGAAGTATCTCAGAGTCAAGAATCATTCGCCCATCAGATTCCCCATGCAACTAGCAACCGTAATAACAACAAAAATAAAAAAGAGACTAAGATCATAAAGCATCACACCTACTTTTAAGTTAACTATAAACTAAAGTGCATGTTTTTCTATGAATGAAAAATACTGCATAAATAGCTAAGCAATTGAATATAATATCTACTCATCAATGCTAGAGGGGAAAACTATATTACCTGGAAAAGAACCACCAATATAACGAGGATGACACCAATTGCCATTGCACTTCCATAGTAAAATACTAGTGATTTGCTCAGAAAGGAAGCCAAGCTTAGCATGACTATGCCCAGTACCAGAAGTACTACGCGATGAAGAAAAAATTCTGCAAAACAAAATAATCAAGTAAATGAACCAAATGTTGATACAAAGGTCAAACTAAGGGGGGAATAGGATTTAAACGTTAAGATGAAAAGATTACCTTCTTCAATGGACACCTCAAAGCTCTCTAAGGATGAAGTAGCAGTCTGTATATCTAAAATTTTGCGGTCAAAAGGCGACATATGTCGAACCCAGGAACCCTTGGTAACTTTCTCCCACTGAACTTCAGGACACATTCCAATTGCCAAAGATAGATTCCTGCAAAAGGATCACGAAAACTCTTAGAATCATTAAACTATGAGCTTCATCATGACACGAGATTTAGGTTTTGACCTAAGTTTGGTACGTACTAAAGGACGGGGAAGTTTTCTTAATTAGGAAATCAGAAAGAGAATCACTCTATCGCATAAAACTGCCCAAATTATGAACCATGTTTAGAGGTTGATACATTCAAAATCCAATATGTTTATCCACATAAAAGAATATACGTATTCTCAATAAAATAAAATAAGGAATATATTTTCAGACCTTTACATTTTAGCTTTTCAATACTGGTATTTCAGCCTCATTATTAGTAAAGGCATAAAGCGAAAAAAATAAAAAATAAAAGAGAGGGAAAAAAATCACTTCAGCCAGCATATGTAGTTTAGAAAATCAACAATAAAGCATAAATAGCAATAGGCGATGCCAATTCAGAAGTTAACAATCAGGAAAAGATTTCTATACACAAAGAACTCCCATGCAAGGGCAGATGACACACTCATCAAAGATGCACTTAAAAGACACCAAATTACTTACCTATGGAAACAGACTTCGGCATTGGGTACGTGAACACTTGAGTTTCGTCCGGCTATCTTCACCGTCGCAGAGTGCGCAAATTTGCCCAAATTTTTAATCCTCGACAATCCATAGATATGAATTCTTTCACAAAACATGGACTTTCCATGCTTTCCAGGAGAATTTTTCACTGGCAACCCATGAGATAATTGCATCACGGCAGATGGAGCAACAACTGCAAGGTCAGATATGTAAAAGAAGAAGGTTACCAACCGGGATTAAAACAAATTCACAAGCATTCAGAAAAGGTTTCTGCATCCATCCATTATTCTAAGACGTTAACAGCCTATCATGCTCTAATATTACAAGGCTTCGAGTGCTCTCTCGTGACCTCGTTGAAAACTCGCCAAAGGTCCACAGTTATCATCTAGGTTATAAGGGTTAAAAAAAATAGTTATGTCGAACTTGGTAACCAACTCTGCAGCCTCTACTTGAACTCAACACACCAATTTTTGCGAGTAACTTCACGAAATCATAATAATAAAAAAGGCAATGTTCTTATGATCTCTCATTACTACTGTAATGGTTGAATTGACAAATAACAGATGCATTAATACATGTGCTATCATTAATTTATGTTGCTTTGATGTTTACAAGCATTCTCTATGAAACTCTGACCACCACCTATTGTTGGTTGTCTTTAACTACTTGTATGTATAGGAATAATAAAAGAATAACACTGTATTATTAGTGTAAAACCCATTTTCATCTCGAAGATAATTAAATTGATTCCGAAATAGAAACAATTCCAGATTTTTAACCAGATTATCGAAAATTATTGCAAAATAGTATTGTCGTAACCAACTCTCCCAATCTAACCGACAAAGATTTTGAATTCAAAATTCCTCGCAACTTTCGAAGCAAATAATGCAAAAAACGAACTTTTCTATGTCCACTCCTCATTTTCTCCGTTCCCAAACAGAACCATATAAGACGAAAATGGCATTATCGATTCACGGTTGACGCCGAAAAGTAGAGATATATAACCCTAAAATTCAAATTTTGAAAATAAGCGCAAGAAAGATTTCACGAGTACGTAGTGCAAGAAACGTACCTAGAGAACGTTCACCGGCTGATTCAAGCGAAGAAGACGAAGGCAAGAAAGCGAAAAGAGAGAAAATGCAAGCAGAGAGTAAAAATGGCTTCGCAGAACCCATTGTGGCTGGTACTGGGTTTCCCAGGAAGAGAGAGAGAGAGAGAAGGAGGGGAGAGTGTTTGTGATATATACAGGAAAGGCGCGCGTAGAAAATACGGGACCTTATGAAGGGTAGATGGGTAATTATGATATTCAAAGCTTAAGGGGCCAGCCCAACTTGCTGTACTTACCATTATGGGCCATTATCGTACTTTGGGTAACTGGCCCAATTATTTTTCTGCCAAAACCTCCCGTCCTTGGGGCGTGACTTGGATAAATTGAGGTAATGGATTTAAAATTATGATTTATAATTTTAATTTTTAAAATTTAAGTTTTTTATAAGAGAAAAATATTGTAGAAAATTATGAATCATGATTCAGAATCAGGAACGGATACATAAAAAAATATCATCTCACTTTTGTGGTCTTGCTATTCAATTATACTATTTTTTGGGAAAGTTTAAAACATACCACTCTCAAATAATAAAAAGACAAAGTTGACTTCAAACCATCTATAGTTAATCAGTAATTAACTTGAGCAATAAGGAATAGAATCGGATAAAACTTGGAGGGTAAGCTACCCCAAATCAATGAAGAAAACAAGCAACAAGAAAAGTCAACATGAGACAAAAGGGAAACTTCTCATTCCGCAATCCAACATTGAATCAACTCAAAAAATAGACAACTTAAGAAGGTTCAAACCATCTCCTATAAGTAGGAGATTTATATAACAAATTTTACAAAGAATTAGAAGACGTTTGGTTAATGGATTAGAATCATGAGATTAGAATTATTTTCGATTTACGTGTATTTTTTGTAAGAAAAAATACTGTAGCGAACCATGAACCATGATTCGAATCGGGGTACGAATCTCCCAACCAAACAACCCCTTAGATTCCGCCTATTTACTCTCTCCCTCTTTAAATTCTCTCAATAAACCCCTTTTCCTCTCTTTCCCTTTCGTCATTGTCATTGTAATTGTATTAATTGTGTGTTTACTCTTACGAACTAGCGAAATACTTATAGTTTGATACATAATAAGTTGTCATTCTTTTTACAACACATAATGGAACTTTAAGACTCTACAATGGACGTAACCTTCACATTAATTAACCACTATAATCCATATGTTAATTTATTTTTTTACACTTAACGTTTTTGGTCTTGCTTTCAATTGACTCGAGACCAATCAACCTGCTATTGCAGATTCACAGTCAACACATGAATGCTACAACCCGCTATTGTAGATTCGCAATCGACACACGAAAGCTATCATTGACCATCATTGTAAATTTTGTAAGGATGTACTAAATTTATAATTTTTTAAGTAAACACGAATTTAAAAGAGACATGGAAATTGGAATGACTCTTTTCATGCAAAGTTAACAGGATATTTTGAATTTTAAAAAAGAAAATAATTTTAGTGCAACAAGCACTAACTAAAAAATCAATTTCCCATTTGGTTTATAAATTAGAACTATAAAATTATAATTATTTTTTATTTATGTGTATTTTTTATGAGAGAAAATACTGTATCAAATCATGAATCATAATTTGAATCAAAAAATAAATTCTCTAACCAAACAGGTTCTTAGAGGTCTGATTGGCGGTGGTCGTGCTTTACTCTCATCTTGGATCGTCAAATCCATTTTAATTTATTCCACACACAATCACATAATATCTCTTGCAGTTCATTTGTTATTGCAATAAATAACGAGCTGACGATAAAGTATTCATTTTTGGACAAATCTTTTTGCTTTAATACTAATGTTGGCAGCCTTAAACTGGGGTTCTGTACCATCAATGGCGCCATAAAAAACAAAATAATAAAAAACTCTATAGAGCTTCCATAAAATTTGCAACCAACGTCCAAGAACGAGATTAAAATTTCATCATGATTAAGTAAAATGCCTCGTACCAAGTAAATTTAATGAGGTAATCTGGTATTCATTCTTTTCATTTAGGATTAATCAATATTTCAGCAGTCACAATCTTTCCCATTTTATATATTAAGCGCAGCCTCCTAAACTCTTATTTTTAATTTTGAAAATAAATACCTAATTAGAAAGAAAAAAGAATCACTCTTCTTTTCTTTTTCCCTTTAATATTCCAAAATAAAATATGCCCTAAAATTAAAGGTGTGCAAACCAACCAAACCACTTATTTTTAGTGAAATATAAATCAAACCAATTATAAATTGGTTTAGAGATTTTTAAACCAATTAAAGAATTTAATCCAATCCAAACTAAACCGATTATAATTAGTTTGGTTTGATCTTTCTAATTGGTTTGAATTAATATTTTGCGACTTCTTCTCAAGTTTCAACCGTAATTGGTCCTAAGTATAATAGACATTTCATTATTTTTTAATTGTAAACATCAATAACACAAAAATGAAATATTCAATTTAAATAGAAATAAAACATATAAAGTTAAAAATTAAACATCCTGAACAAAATTAAAACTTTTAAATCCATAAAACCTAAAATACTAAATTTGTTACATAAAAGTTAGAACAAATCAGTCTTTAATTCTAAACTTTTTAAATTCCTAAAAAAATGCTTTCTTGATATAATTGCAAAGTTCTTCTGAAAATCTAAAAATGATTAAGTTATGGATATATATATATATATATATATAATTTTAGGAAAGTACATAAGATAAAAATTCGTTTGGTTTGGTTTTTTAAAGAGTAAAACCACAAACTAAACCAACTAAATTGGTTTTTAAAAAATTTAAACTAAACTAAATTTAGTTTTCTTTTAGTTTAGTTTGGTTGGTTTGAATGGTTTATTGCACACACATACTTAAAATTAGAGATAAGTCCTAAAACTTTTCATTTGTCAAACACCTATACTATGTATTTTCATGTCATTATCATTCTTTTGAAAGTAAGCGAGAAAAATAAGAGAAGACGTGGGTTGGACAGTTATTCTCATGAAGGAGCGGTTACTCGAGAAGGCCAACCAACATATATAGAAAAGGAAGAGGAAGGAGGGGTCGGAAAATTCGAGTCATATTGTCTTCCTCCGGTCCAAACGTGCCTTCTTGAATGTTAGTGAGATCGAAAGTGTATTATCATAAAAAATCAATAAAAATTCCTTTCTACACTTTAGTTTTCTCCGTGTGATTTATGCTTTTGTTTTTCCTTTTTGATTCTTAGTTGTTGGCGAAAATCTAATGTCAACATATTTCATATTAAAAAGCTTTCGTTTACAAAATTTAAGCAAATTTAAAGTGTAAAAATACCGTGTTAACCACGAGTTTTCCAAATAATTGGTCAAATTATGTTTAAAGGTATGTTATAATGGTCTTTTCCCATCTTTAAATTTGACGAAATATTTGTCTCGAAATTTTGTCAAATTAGGAAAGGTTTTCACACAGAATTTAAAAGAAAATGTATGTTCATCATATTTCTAAGAACAATTTATACGTGATATTTCAATAAAACACGAGATACATTTAGGTACTTATCTGACGTATCATCTAATAAAAATAAAGTAAATTTTAACAATTTATATTGGTTTCACCATGATCCAATGCTTATAAAATTAATAATATCATACGATATAAAAAATAACCGGTCCTATTGTAGTTTTGCAGTCACCAACAGGACGTTATTATTGAACCGAATGCATAATGTGAAGGTTTTTTTATTTTTTTTATTTTTACAGGCACTCCCTCAACTTTATGAGTTTGATAAATTAATCTCACAACTTTTAATCTTGTAATTTATCTTCTAAATTTTAAAATTTATTACAGCGTTGGTCAAATTAAAAAAAATTAAAATTTTAAACAGTTTTTTTCGCATTAACATTTGGTGAGGGTAATTCAAATTGGTCGTTTTACTCCTAATATATATAAGGACCAATTTGATGCAAATAGTCTAGAATTATAGGGCTTGTTCTTTTGAGCGAAAAACTCAAAAAAAATACAACTCGAATTATAATTTTATTCGAGTTTATGTTCTTTTAAGTTTGAATTCGAGTTTAGGACTAAAACTCGAGTTCAAGTTTCCCCTTCAACTCGAGTTCAGAAACTCGAACTCAAATTAATGAACAATGTTTTTTCTATTCTTAAAAATGCTATAACTTTTTCGTTTTAATTCTGATTGAGATGATTTTTTTTCTATGCGTTGACAACGAAAAGATGAATAAAACCCTACCCATATACCCTATTAAAATTTTTCATAAGTATTGAGTTTTTATTAAAATACTATCTATATACAAATTCAAGTTTTGACTTCCTCAAACACAAACTCAAAAAGATTCTTATCTCAAACCATAACTCAAATGTACACAATTAAACACAAACTCGAATTATAACTTCAACTCAAATTCAATTCAAAAATTATATTAAGTTAAATTATAAAAGAACAAGCCTACATGTCACTAAACATTCACTAAACATTTAGGAATGACAGAAGCAAGTCTCTCGCAGCTTTCAGTTTCTACGTTTGGAGTACACTGCAGTGCAAGTTCATTAAGCAATTGACTTTTATTTAAAGCTTTACTTCATATACACACTTTCTTAATTAGATGATGATGTAATTCGTTCTGTTCCATTAATAATGAATTGACAAGCTATAGAGTTGGACCACCAACTCAACAACCTTTGTAGGACCCTGAACTGATCGCTTTCAGGGCCTGCAGTAAACCCAACAGTGGTAGTATATATTAGTTGAGAAAATTTGATTATGCCAATAACATTTAAGTTGTATCTCAGTTGTAGTACTAGTTAGAAATGTGATTATGCTAGTAACATTGAAATACCTCCTTTTATTATATATACATTGTTTTTTTTTTTTTTTTTTTAAAGTAAATTGCATTGTTGCGCTGTTTTTATATAAAGGATTCTAAACTTCCAATTTTGACATTTTACACCTTAAACTTTAAAATCAGTAATAATCAAGATTTAATAGCTTATTACCTTATATGATTAACAGTTTAAAACACGAGATTTGAATGTAAAATAGTTTGAAAAATGATGGTCTTTGACTTTAAGAAGCGAATCTCGTATCTTAATTACCGTTAATTTGATAATTTGAGTCGAGTTATGAATAGTTTAGAGTGTAACAGTGTAATTTATTTTTTTATTTTTTGAGCTAAACAATATATACGAGTACTATTATAAGCTCGAGATCCAAATGTTGGCATACCCTCAGGCGTTTAGAAACGATGGGGGTTTGATATAGATATCAATATTCCACTAAAGCACAAGATTTTGAGGTTAAACCTCTATAATTACACTTTAAAAATTGTTGTTACATTGTCACTACCTAATTGTTAAGCCTTTATTGTATTTGGACTTAAAATTAAGCTTTTAAGAGATCAATTAGTCGTTCAATAATTTATCAATAATAAGCACTACAATTCTTTTGTCTAAAGTTAGGTGATAAAACATAAGGGAAAAAAATGCACATGTCATGTGGTGCCCAACACCAAATGGCAAACAGTGATCAACTACTTTAAATTAAAGACAACTTGAATTTTCAGCTAATTAATTACATGATGAAGCTAAGAGAAGTAGGGTTAATCCAAACATATAGTACTATAATACGGTTGTAATAGTTCTACTAAACACGTCCAAATTAATGAGTTACACATAAACCTACCCTTAAAACCCCTAGATATAGGGAACTGATCATAAACATGTGCCTAAAATGAAAAGGACATCTTGGGAAGGACTTTGAAACATTGGAAAGAGTGAAAGGTTGGGCTTTGCTTCATTATTCCTGAGGATAGAGAAACGACAGAGGAAGAGAGGTTGTAGGAAGAGACATATTGGCGAGAGATGTGGTAGGCAATGCATGAAACGGAAGCGATCAAGTTCCAACCTCAGCAATGCTCTGCAAGGCTGGCCTCCATTGCCCACCACCTTCACCAACTGATCCGTAGTGCCTTCTGCTGCTGCCCACGTTGCTTCCTAGGCGGTGAACCTCATGGCCCGTCTAGAAAAAGGGGAAGCAACAAACATAAAACACGAATTATATACATGTATAACTTAGCGCTGGATTCGAGTTTTTAATTTGAGACTAATTTAAATTTTTAATTTAAGTTGAGATATAATTTTATGTGAGAAAAATTAAATATAACTATTTTTGAGATAACAATCTTCATGTCATGTGGTGCCCAACACCAAATGGCAAACAGTGATCAACTACTTTAAATTAAAGACAACTTGAATTTTCAGCTAATTAATTACATGATGAAGCTAAGAGAAGTAGGGTTAATCCAAACATATAGTACTATAATACGGTTGTAATAGTTCTACTAAACACGTCCAAATTAATGAGTTACACATAAACCTACCCTTAAAACCCCTAGATATAGGGAACTGATCATAAACATGTGCCTAAAATGAAAAGGACATCTTGGGAAGGACTTTGAAACATTGGAGAGAGTGAAAGGTTGGGCTTTGCTTCATTATTCCTGAGGATAGAGAAACGACAGAGGAAGAGAGGTTGTAGGAAGAGACATATTGGCGAGAGATGTGGTAGGCAATGCATGAAACGGAAGCGATCAAGTTCCAACCTCAGCAATGCTCTGCAAGGCTGGCCTCCATTGCCCACCACCTTCACCAACTGATCCGTAGTGCCTTCTGCTGCTGCCCACGTTGCTTCCTAGGCGGTGAACCTCATGGCCCGTCTAGAAAAAGGGGAAGCAACAAACATAAAACACGAATTATATACATGTATAACTTAGCGCTGGATTCGAGTTTTTAATTTGAGACTAATTTAAATTTTTAATTTAAGTTGA
>NW_010363504.1:8370-14258 GCF_000414095.1 Morus notabilis | reverse complement strand
TATATATATATATATATATATATATATATATATATATATATATATATTCCATGCAAACATGACGCACTAGCGTGAGACAATGACCACTCATTGACAAATGCCAATGACTCATTGGTATCTTACATTACAAAGAAACACGTTGCATTCTTGTTCTAAGGAGAAAATATAGCCGGTCCATTTTAAAAGGAGTCTTTTTTTTTTCCTTCTAAATAAAATATAAAAAGAAACAGACCTAAGACTTCGATCTGACATCAAATCCCCACACAATATTGTCAAATAGAACAATTAAGCCAAATTAATATAATTATTATCCTAAATAACAAATTGTTTCTGATCCTTATTATTATTATTATTATTATTTTTTGTAGAATTAGATCAAGAGATCTGTAATAAGGGTATATAACGTAAAAGATGCATGTAAAACATTTTTTTAAGGAATGTGAAACACCACATTTTTTTGATGGGCTTGAAAGACAACTTTTATAATCAAATTAAAATCATATTAAATTACAATATAATAATTTATAATAAGACTAATGGAAATCACACGCACACGCACCGCCATAAAATTTACTATTATTTTCCCAAGGAGGCATATTGCAAAGGGGTTCTTATTTTCCACTTTTTTTTTTAAGTTACATTCTTTTTAATCCTTTTTCATTTCAATCTGGTACAAGTTGGAATTTTTCTGACAATGGTAAAGCCGTGTTTCCTTACGAATGAAATCCCAATCGCCTCGAGATTCGTGTTTCAAACAAAAAGCGCAGATTCTTCGAATTAGAGACGATCGGCACTATCCACCGCTCAGATTTTTGCAGATCATGGTACAGTCATTTATTTATTTATTTGAGAAGAACGGAAGATGGTACACAGATATCGGCTGTTTCTTCTTCTCTTCCTTCTCTTTTTATTTTTTAAACAATTTAACTGTTTATTGTAACTACTGGGTTTGGGGACCCTACAGATGCTTTTATGCGATGAGATGACAAATAGCAAAAGGATGAAGACACCTCTCAGAGAACCAGAAAAGACGCACTATCTATATACCCATCTAAATTTACCCAAGAAGATAACACACACAAAGAAACAAACAAAATCTAGCACCTCATGATTAGTGTTTAGCATGTTCTTTAATGCTACATGATCAAATGTCCAAAATTTCCCAACAAATTTACCTAATCAATTCACACCAATTTGTTACATGATGAACACATCAAAACTATTAAAACCCGTTTAATTTACGCGTTTAAAGTTTCTCTTAACGATTCTTTCACAGAATTTGAATAAAAAAGAGAAATTACCTTGAAGGAATTGCAGTTATCAGGTTTGAGACTCCGACTAGTGGGACCAACATCCGATGAGTCTTTCTTCCTCAAGTCGAGGCCAAGCCCTCCTCTTTCCTTCAGCAACCTCCCCAGTTTCACGCACTTTTTGGCTGCGAACTCCTTCAATACATCTACTCCCACACTCCACCCAAACATTTAAAAAAGAAAAAAATGCGATTAAATCAAACATCAATTAACCAAAGCTCAAACGACATGTCATGCAACTAAAAAGGTTGATTAATCGCATGAAGTACTACTACCTTCGAAACTGACGAGGCGATAGACGTGGCCGATGAGGAGCGTGTCGTCGGGGCGGAGAAGCTTGAGCTGCTTCAATGGCGTACCCTTCTCCGTCTTCATTGTCGGCGACGTAACAACCAGAGCCACGTAATGCCCGGGGTTCTTCGTCATCACCTCGTTGGCGCTCACCGACCAGTAAATCCTCTCGATCTTCGCATTCCCCGGGTGCTGAATCACCACCGTCGCCGCCTCCGCCGCCTGGCAGTTTCCCATATTCTCAGATCAAAACCAATGTTATTCTGTGATTTTCACTACTACTGCCCCTTCTTCTTATAAAACCCACTAATGCTCTGTTTCTTGGATTAAATAGAGTTATGGGCAAGAGCTAGTGACGATGTTGATGGGAATGGGGAGAGAGTATATCGAGGTGATCTATATAATATAAATTATTAGGGAAGGTCCTTAACTTCAGCCATTAAATGATCTCTTCTCTTCTCTTTCTTTTCTTTTCTTTGTTTTCTTTTTTTCTCTGTTTCACGTTCACCGACGCACGTCAAGAAAAGGAAGGGATGTGACAAAGAGGCAGAGAGAGACCCAGAACTAAATTAACACCGAGTATTAGTGCTACTTCTGGTCCAATTATGGAGAACTGAACCAAAACTTTCAAAGGGGGTTCTTTTTATTTTTTTTTTGGAAAATGAGTTATGAGAGAGAGTGTGGATTGAGAAATGTTTGGTGTGAGTGTGGGTGTGGGTGTGTGTGTGTATATTACGACATCATTATCATCGTTAATAATGGTGGAATTTTGTTTGGAGACGTGTTGGATCTGCAAAACCCACCTGGGGTTTGCGTCTACTCTACAGGAGAATTGAGAGAGAGCCTTTATAAACAGTGGAATTTGGCCGGGACCCACTGTGATGATTTAGGGCATGTTCACTTCGTGAATTCGAGTTTTTAATTCGAGTTGAGATGTGATATTTTTTTAGAGTTTTTTACTGTAATAAAAAAAGTTAATGTGACATTTTTTAAAAATTTTTTACTGTAAAAATCTAAAACTGAAAACTCAAATCAGTAAAATAAATGAGGTTTTAATAAATTCTGATCAGTCGTCAGTACACGTGTTGACGATTGATGGTTGGCCGTTGGTGTTTGCTATTTATTCGTGATAATTACGCACTGATAACCCTAAGCTGAAAAATGGTACCGTGGATATTTGATGAAAAATTAGTTATTTATTTACAGGAAATTTTTTCCATAATCCGTGTTATTAGTAATCTTAATTTTTTATAGTTAGATCTAATTAAAATTATAATAAATTAAAAGAATATACAAAATTGGTAGATTTTAATACAAATTTAACTATTAAAAAATAAAAGACTATCAAGTCTATGTTTTACAGATTATGAGAGAATTATGGATAGTCTGTTTAGTTCGTTAATTTAAGTTTATAATTCGAATTGAGATTTAATTTTATGTGAGAATTTTTTAATGTAATAAAAAAATTAAATATAATTATTTTTAAGAATATTTTACTGTAATAAATTTTAAATTTTAAATTTAGATTAGTGAAGTGAACGAGATAATATTTTATTGTTTTTTCCTGTTATTTTATGTTATTCGTTTTAATTTGGATGCTGACGAGGACACCTTTTTTTGGAATATTGGATGGGACTGAAAGACGGGTGATTCCACCTATAGAGCTGGGATTGACATCTCTGTCCACTCTCCCCCGTAAATAGTTAATGCTATTTTATATTTTATGATATCTTTTCTATTCATGAGTACTATTGGTACATATTGATCTAATTTTTTATTTTAGAAAAGCAGATCAGTATGTACCAATTTGATAAAGCAAATAGTATCCTCTTTAGAAAATAATATATAGGGACTCATTTATCATTCATTTATTTCAACCATTTAAATTTTTACAGTAAAATTTTTTTAAAAAATGTCACATTTAATTTTTTTTGTTACAGTATAAAATTATCAAAAAATATCACATCTTAACTCAAATCTGTGAAGTGAACGATGCCTTAATTTACTGATTTAAATTTTTAATTTGAATTAAGATATAATTTTACGTGAGATTTTTTTATTATAATAAAAAATATAACTGTTTTTTAGAACTTAAAAAATTAAAATTAAAATTTAAATCGGTAAAATAAATGAGGCCGAGAACTCCGCATGATCAACTAGCTAAGAATTCTGGTGGTCAAATTACACCACACCGTTGGTTATGAAGCATATACAACATGAAAATTTTCACCAAACCTCCTGAGTTCGTACTAATATTACCTTACATGGTCATTGTTAAAATATGGAGCCGCACTTTGTTTAAATGGTTTAGATAAAGAAAAATGATTGGACTCATTACTTATACTAAACACTAGTGAATATGGCGTTCAATATCATTGATGTTTTATAACATTTTTCTCATGCAAAATGGTGGCGACACCAAATATACATGATGGACCGCAATTATTAAAGGAGTCAAAAGTGGGATCGTATCTAATCACTCTTTGTTAATTTTATATTGTTTTTTTTTTATACCAACGACAAATCCTTACCAAAAACGAGATTGAGTGGAGGCCATTTCTTGTTTTGTGAGATGAGAAGATCATAAAAAAGAGAAACCAAATGGTAACAAAATTATCTCCAACTTTATGCATTTAAGAAAAAGCAAGCTAGAAAGTGGCACAGGTGTTTTTCTAGTACGAGAGGTTACCGGTCAAACATGCAATTGATGGAGGGTGAAATGCCATCACCTCCAATAACAACAATAGTAAATAATAATGAAGTTGCACCAGATTAGTCGTTACACTTGCAATGAGCCAAAAGAGCGAAAGGCCATCCCACCCAACGTCGCGCCCACTGCATATCCACAAAACATGACCAGCGTTTTCTTTCCGGTAATGATCATTTAGGTCTCATTCATTTTGTAGATTCGAGTTTTTAATTCGAGTTGAGATGTGACATTTTATGAGAGATTTTCACTGTAATAAAAAAAGTTAGATGTGACATTTTTTTGAGAGTTTTTTACTGTAAAAACTTAAAAATAAAAATTCGAATCGGTGAAATAAACGAGTTTCTAATTTTATGCTTGGTCCACGTCACTTTCCCTCTCTTTCACATTACCCTTTTGGCTAATTTACAGAGCGAGGAACATTAGATCAGACCTCAGTGGGCTGAATTAAGCACATCATGATGTTATCATCTTCCAAACTATAATATAGTGTTTGGCAGATTCTCCACCAAGTAAGTAGGAGAATGCCACGTGTCCTCGGTTGATCTTTTGACTAGGATTGAGGTTTGTGACTAAAGACGTCGATTCGCTAGACCGATGCTGCTTGGAAACCTCGACATATAGAGATTTAGATCGAGATAAAGAGAAGTTGGTGGCATGTGTCGGCTCAATAGAATAGTTATAGTCCAACACGTGTAATCATGTCAGGGCGATCGATGCAGAGGATCAGAGGCGCCACGTGTTGACACTCGCGTAGTAAATAATAATAGCGAACATGTCATGGGATGAAATCTTTCTTAGGCTTTTTCAAAAAAATGAATGTTTGAGAAAAATCATAAACCCGAGAAAGATGTGACGTATATAACTAAGATATTTAGACCCCGTTCATTTCGTCAATTCGAGTTTAGTTACAGTAAAAAACTCTCAGAAACAGTTACATCTAAATTTTTTATTACAGTAAAAAACTCTCACATAAAATCACATCTCAACTCGAATTACAAACTCAAATCAGCGAAATAAACAGGCCCTTAACCTCTCATATAAGCAATTTTTCACCGTCTTATTTTTATCCTACCAAAATCTATCCATATATAAATGTTTGGCTTGACTTAAGCTTCAGAGTTTCAACTGCAAGCACGCACTCTGAAGGTAGAGCAGTCAAAGGTTGGGTTTGGTATTATTTTTTACTCCTAAAATCAGCTTCTGCTTATAGTAAAAATTAATTTTACAGCAGAAACTGATTTTAGTGTTTAGTAAATCTCATCAAAAGTACTTTTTAAAGAATTTTTAAAGAATATACAGCTAAAATCAGAAAACAGCCCAAAGGCAACTTTAGCTTTTAAATTATGTGGAAATCAGCATAGTACAATTAATAAAACTTTCATAATACCCATAATACTCCTAATGAAATTTAAAATTTATAATCTTTTCAATCTAAAATTCAGACTCATAATATAATATAATAATACAATAATATAATAAATATAATATAATATAATATAATATAATATAATATAATGTAATAGTAATATTGTAACAAATAATATCATAATTATATTAATAACTCTAATATTATTATT
>NW_010363504.1:5187-8358 GCF_000414095.1 Morus notabilis | reverse complement strand
TATTATAATATAATATAGTTATAATTTTTAATTATATTATAACTGAAATATTAATATTTTTTATGTATTATTATAATATGTTTTATAATATTGTAATTATATTATAATCGTTATTTTAAGTATTTCAGTTATTATTTTAATAATATTATTATATTGTATATCATAATATAATATATTATATAATAATAGTTTTTTTATTATATTAAATATAATAATAAATATATATTATATTATAATTATATATATATATATATATATTATATTATAGTATAATATAATATAGTCATAATTTTTAACTATCTATGACAATTCAACCTCATAATTTACCAAACGTTATTACACTGATTTTGGAACCAACATAACTATTATAATTATAGTTTATCAAACACTCAGTTCCTTTTTGTAACAGCTAGTTTTTCTTTCAGCAGAGCTAACAATAATTTTTCTAAAATCTATAGCAATACCAAACTAAGCCAAAGAACAATGGAGATCAGCAGGGTGGTAGAAGAGCCTCGATGATTAGGGAATGACTTCATCATTTAGACCATCGCCAATGTAAATGTTAATGCCAATTATATTTAGCATTAAAAGGTACGATATGATATGTTATTTTCATTTTTGCTCCAATACATAATGTTATTTAAAATATTAATTCTACTTTTTCCTATAATCATTAAACTTTAAAATTTGTAAAAGTAAACTTTTATTTATATGATATTTAAAAAATACAAAAGTTGTAATGATAACATGAAAAAGTAAATATTTTAACTACTAGCAATCAAATGCCAGATTTTTTACATGCTATACTTAATGCGAAATTTACCACAAAATATAATATATGAGAAATTTAACACAACAAATAACATTGTATTGAATATATTTAAAATTTAACACAACAATAAAAGTAAAATTTTATTTTTAAGATATTTGAAAAAGGTTAAAGTTGTAAAATTACAAGAAAAGTAAATATTTCAACTACTAACAATTAAATGTCAAATTTCTCACATGCTATACTTGATGAGAAATTTACCACAAAATATGTCATATGAGAAAATTAATACAACAAATAATATTGTATTATAAAGTATTTTTCACACTCAAATACTAAATTTACAATTATCACATTAATTATAGCATTATATTAAATATGCTTTTAGCCCATGTAACGTCAAAATATGACACTTATACAAAGTCAAAAGTGTGTATTATCCATCTCCTGTAAAAAACAAACGCCACATACCAAATAATAAAATGTATGCGGTAGTAAATCTCATGGTAACTTTCAGAATCAAAGCTACGGTACATTTAAAAAATCAACCATTCGATGGTGAAAAACAATTGAACCAAAAAAAAAAAAAAAGCGCTTAGATGGTCTTTAAAAAAAAAAAAAAAAAAAAAGCAATTAGAGATCGTTGCTTTCAAGTTAATGATTAAAATTTGAACTTCATGGTATATTCCAAATTTATAGTACGTAACTCACTTTTCACGCAACTTTAATAGGAGACTATTACACAAAATTTAGCATAAAAAATGTATTATGACAATTTTGTTTGATTTAACAATGATTGGTGATAAAGCAATGGCTAATTACTAAGCAAAACAAGAGTAAAGCAGATCACGCACTCGATACCTAAACATAACAAGAGCCCATATAACATCAAGTCTGAGGCCCATCAAGCCCAAAAGCGTATCGCGCCAATCTTTTGTCCCGAATTAAGGTTGAAATTGGTAGGACTCTATAAACCATAAGTCTTTAAGGTGTATTTTGGTAAGATAGAGGATTGGTAGGAGGAAACGCGATTGAGATCCTTTCCCCCCATTAAAAAAAAAAAAAAAAAAGTGATTGAGAGGATTGGTGGAGAGATTCCAAGTCGATTGAGATATCAAAAACTCAATTCCTCCATTAATGGAATGATTGGAATAGTGATTAGTAAACAATCATCACCTTTTACTTTAGATTGTTGTATTGTGTGATGCTAATTAATATGTATAGATTTCATTTTTAAAAAAAAAATACTAATATCTATAGCTTTCTTTTTTCTTAAAAAATGATTTGAACTCAGACTTAATACACCTCTTTTTTTTAAAAAAAAAACTAATATATATATATATATATATTTATAGCTTTCCAACCAATCACCTTATACACAGATTTTTATGGTATTTTTCAAGCAAGCCATGATACTTATCATTTTTGAATAATTTTACTATTACCATAATCTACCCAGAAAGACGTGGTTTTTTCCCTTGCATATTAACTACTAAACAATATTAGATTGCATTATTTTCTCACTGCATGATAAAAGACAGATTAAGTTGGTTATGCGGTCTTACATATAGATATATATAAACAGTACTCGAAGAAAAATATTTAGGCCCTGTTCATTTAATCGATTCGAGTTTTAAATTCGAGTTTTGCTACAGTAAAAAACTTTCATAAATAGTCACATCTAACATTTTTTAGCTACAGTAAAAAATTCTCACATAAAGTTACATCTCAACTAGAATTAAAAACTCGAATAAGCGAACTAAACAGACCCTAAATCTTAATAAATTACATGTTCAGCCCCCCTCAATTAGCTAACAATTAATTCCCATCTTTTGCTAATCTAACAAATTGTACACGTAAGCCCTCTTCTAAGCATGCTTAATAAATAATAACAAGCAACATTAATTGCTTCAAAAAGGAGTCCACTCACTGACTTTCAACTGAGCCTATCCATGTGAATGAATACACATCTTATCTCTCTGTTCCTCCTGCAGTATACAACTAAGTACACATATAATTTTGGCCCTATTTTCGCCCAAACTCCAAAATCCCTATTGACCGTTGCGTTGCACTGTATGATTTAATACATTGGCCCACTACTACAAAGTATCTAAAAAAAAAATAAACTTCAAAAAGTTCATGTTTTCAATTGTTTAGAATCGCATTAAAAACTATCAGTTATGTATATTTTTTTAATTTGATTTGATCTTTACTAAATTTAATAATTAAAAACTAACTCTACCAATAGGAAAACTCTATTTTTCTTTTTCTGGTTTTTATTTATTTGTATCACAACGATCATTTTTTTTTCTAGCTAGAATATTTCATATATACATTTTTTTTTTGGCTGGAAAAGGATTCATTATCCATAAATCCTTTCACTCTTTTCCCCCCACAAAGTT
>NW_010363504.1:4311-5148 GCF_000414095.1 Morus notabilis | reverse complement strand
TCTTTCCCCCCCAGATAGTACAATCATTTTTTCAGACCATGTAAGAGAATTTTTTTTTTGAAATAAACAACCCCATAGAAAATTGTCACTTACCCCCTTGACCGACCCTACTCAATTTGGCACTTCTCTAACGAAGTTTCATGCAAAAATTGACTGACTTTACGTCAAAAAAAATTATTATGCAGGTCGATTTATTAAGTTCGCCAGCTGTGGCTTTGTACCTTACGGAATATATACCCAGAAGCATTCCTAGACACACTATTCTTCTAAAACCTCGAACAAAAGAAACGCAAAATACATATTGTCGATGAAGAATTTGTAAAATAACATTTATTGTTTCTTCTCTACTATGTCCAAGTCCAAAGAAGAATACTCAATCTCCAATCTGTACTGTGATGAGGCGTCTGATGACGTTGTTTCCCAAGATTCAGACGTTACTTTTGACCACATTCTTTACGCCGATTCGGATTCTCGCCCCGACGGGGAGAGTTCTATTGTTAGTGCGTTTAATTCCGAGATTGATCAGGTTCTCGATTCTGATATGATCCAACGGTTCATAAACAATTCCGGGGTTGCTTCTGATCGCCTAGAGGCTGTCAACTGGATGTTAAAGGTGAACAAATAATATATACACACACACATTTATGTACATATATATATATATATATTTATTTTTGTCTTGATTTATTTTGAACCTTGCAGGTGCATGGTTTCTATCACTTTAGGCCTGAAACTGCTTATCTTTCTGTTAACTATTTGGACCATTTTCTTCTATCAAGGACATTACAGGTAAGGTGTTAACTAGCATTTAAAAAAAAAAAAAAAAAAAAAATTTAT
>NW_010363504.1:0-2174 GCF_000414095.1 Morus notabilis | reverse complement strand
TCTGGCTGGTTGTACTATACTCTTCTTTTCCTTTATATACTAGGGCATGTTGAGGTGCCCTAGTGACAAGTGTATGCATGAGAGTCATGATTGATGGTCCCCCCTCCTGGTGCTCTTACAGCTGTCCCGTCAGTGCTTGGACCACTACCAGCGCTAAAAGACAAACTGCGCCAGCTTGCTAATTTTTGGCTGCTCCTGCTTTTGCTGCGACTTTGCTGCAGCAATGCTATGGCATTGGGGGCATTTCAGCATTTGTGTTTTCCACCGTGCTTTTCTCACCAAAAGCCTACGTCAGCACCTCCTGTGGACATCATGCACTAAGTTCTCAGGGTCAATGCAATGAGTTGAAATGAGGAATAACTTCAAAATATAGCAAGATTTCCCATAAATAACAACTTTCTGCCACACGGAAAAAGATTAATAAATGCTATTCAAAATACTAACACAAAGGCATTTTACCCGGAGAATATAAACAAATATTAAACCTAAAAGTATGCTAAATAACTCTATTTCTGTGAGTTATCAGTTACTAATGAGAAATTGTTGGAATCTTCAACCACAAAAATCAATAGTAATGCGTCCAAGGAAATTTGTTTAGGGGAGTTGAGTAAAATCAAAATTTTGAATAAATTAAGTGAAATATGTACTGAAAATCTCATAATTCTTTCTTTTTTCTATTAATACACACACACACACACCCTGTAAATGTATAAGCTTAGATAGCATTTTGTCTTAGTTTTTTTTTGTTCCGATTCTTCAAGCAAAAAGAAATATATGAAATAATGGGGTATGCATAATTAGAAGACAGAAGTCAAATTAAGAGTGTGGATGAATTAAAATTTTGAACATTCTCTATAAAATAATAAATTTTAGATCAAAATTAAAGATGTAAATGAAATTTTGTGAAACATTCTGCATAAAATATGAAACTACAAAAGATTTTAGGGGGCAAAATAGTAAATTCTTAATATCCACATATACATACATACACATATATATACTGAGCTCGAGGTTTGCAGCCCCTGTGCCTTAGCTGGCTGCAGCCGTTTAGTCACTAACTTAAAATCCTCGTTTTATCTGGGGAAAAGTAAGTAAAAAACTCAAAATTCCTTTACAATGTTTTGTTACTAGGGAACTTCATTACGTACGTTAAATACTAACAAGACTCAGTACTTTCCTTCAATAGGCTGGTCAAAGACGGAAAAAAAATCCGTTTTCAAGTGATATATTATTATTAGGGGTGTACTTCGGCCGGGGTTCACTCATTTTTTCAACCGAGTTGACATAATCGGTGTGAAAAAACCATTAACCGCAACACCTTGACAGGCCCACAAATCCGCAGAAAAGAGGCATGCTTGGAGTCAGCTCGGCTCGGCCGGGTGTTCTTGGATTGGGCCAACATTGGATCTTCACCGGCGCCTCAAGCTCCTACGGAAACGAAGAGTTACCATTTTAATTAGGTGCTATTATATGGAAACCATATGGTTTTAGGTGATAAATAGCATCTTGAGAACCTTTGCTTGCGTTATTTCTACTTGTTCAGCAAACCTTTGCGGTGGCTATTTAGTGAGATGAAATAGCTCTTTCTTTTTGAAGAGCAAAATTGCCTCTATGATTTCCCAAGTCAGAAATTGAGTTTTTGGTTAAGAAATATGCAATCAGTTCACGTTTACATATGGTTTTGGTTAAGAATTTGTTTGCTAAATCTTCCACATTAATATTGTAAAATGAGATGAGCATTGGTGGTTCTGTGATATATTTTCTTATTGCCTTCATTATGAACCTCACAAGCCGGTGATTTAAATTTGTCTGTCGGTGATATTTAGGAGTGTTTGTTTAGTTTCAGTATAGCCGGTTTATCTTTGATGTTATAATGTGTGTGCTATGCATTTTTCTTTTGATATTGTAACTAATTAGAATTATGCTTCACTTTGTTAAATGCATTAACTAGGAACTTGTTTGATTTGACATATGATTATATTTTGGGATTATATATGTAGTTGAATGATATATTGTCATTTTTATTATTGACAGGGGCTAAAGTTATAAATCTCAGAGAACGTATCATGGTAGATACTAAAAGTGATCATATTTGAGCTTGTGATAATTAATTATTACAATTGAAATATAGGTTTTAAATTTTATCCTTCAAATAAAAAGTTTTTTTCAATAAT
>NW_010363503.1:5490-5859 GCF_000414095.1 Morus notabilis | reverse complement strand
GTGTTGAAATGGGGCCCATCAGCGGTTTGATCGAATCACTCTTCGTGATGTACAACTGCCACGGGAACGGTGAAACTAGTGGTGTCGTAACGGGGCCCATCAGCTGTTAGATCGAAGCTCTCATCGCGATCGATGAATGGCACGGGAACGGTGAAAACTTTTGGTGTCGTAACGAGGCGCACAATCCGTCAGATCAAACCTCTCTTCGCCCTCGACAACCGCCACGAAATCGTAACAATCTTTTGTGTCATAACGGGCGCCATTAGCCGTTAGATCGAAGCTCTCTTCACAATCTGCAATGGCCAAAGGAACGCTTAAAACTTTTGGTGTGTAACGGTGCCCATCAACCGATAGATCTAATCTCTGTTC
>NW_010363503.1:4811-5334 GCF_000414095.1 Morus notabilis | reverse complement strand
GCGCCCTACCACCGCCACTGGAATGGCGACAACGTTTGGTATTGAAACGAGGCCCATCAGCCGTTAGATAGAAGCTCTCTTCGCGCTCTACAACGGCCCCGGGATGGGCGACAAATTTTGGTGTCGTAACAGGCACCATCAGCCATTAGATCGAAGCTCTCTTCATGATCTACAACGGGCACAGGAACGGTGACAACTTTTTATGTCGTAGTGGGTCCCATAATCCGTCAGATCAAAGCTCTCTTCCCCCTCTACAACTGCCACGAATTTAGTGACAACTTTTTGTGTCGTAATGGGGCCGGCCCATCAGAGGTTATATCGAAGCTCTCTTCGCGCCCTACCACCGGCACTGGAATGGCGACAACATTTGGTTGGAACGAGGCCCATCAGCCGTTAGATGGAAGCTCTCTTCGCGCTCTACAACCGCCCCGGGAAGGGCGACAAATTTTGGTGTCGTAACGGGGCCCATCAACCGTTAGAGTAAAGAAGCTCTCTTCGCGATCTACGAATGGCACGGGAACGA
>NW_010363503.1:0-1590 GCF_000414095.1 Morus notabilis | reverse complement strand
TCGGCGAAAACTTTTGGTGTCCTAACGGGGCCCATCGGGCGTTAGATCGAAGCTCTCTTCGCACCCTACAACCGCCATGGGAACGAAGACAACTTTTGGTGTTGAAATGGGACCCATCAGCGGTTTGATCGAAGCACTCTTCGTGATGTACAACTGCCACGGGAACGGCGAAACTTTTGGTGTCATATCGATGAATGGCACGAGAACGGTGAAAACTTTTGGTGTCGTAACGAGGCCCACAATCCGTCAGATCACTGCTCTCTTCGCCCTCGATAACCGTCACGAAACCGTAACAATTTTTTGTGTCGTAACGGGCCCCATTAGCCGTTATATCGAAGCTCTCGTCACAATCTGCAATGGCCAAAGGAACGCTTAAAACTTTTGGTGTGTAACGGCGCCCATCAACCGATAGATCTAATCTCTGTTCACGCTCTACAACCACCACGGGAACGGCGACATCTTTTGGTTTCGTAACGGGGCCCATCATCCGTCATATCGAAGCTCTCGTCGTGCTCTACAACTGCCACGGGAACGGGGACAACCTTTGGTGTCGTAAAGGGGAAGGCCCTTCAGACGTTATATCAAAGCTCTCTTCGCGCCCTACCACCGCCACTGGAACGGCGACAACGTTTCGTGTTGAAACGAGGCCCATCAGCCGTTGGATAGAAGCTCTCTTCGCGCTCTACAACGGCCCCGGGATGGGCAAAAAATTTTGGTGTCGTAACGGGCACCATCAGCCGTTAGATCGAAGCTCTGTTCGTGATCTACAACTGGCACAGGAACGGCGACAACTTTTTATGTCGTAATGGGTCCCATAATCCTTTAGATCAAAGCTCTCTTCCCCCTCTACAACCGCCACGAATTTAGCGACAACTTTTTGTGTCATAATGGGGCCCGCCCATCAGAGGTTATATCGAAGCTCTCTTCGCGCCCTACTGATAACTCACAGAAATAGAGTTATTTAGCATACTTTTAGGCTTAATATTTGTTTATATTCTCCGGGTAAAATGCCTTTGTGTTAGTATTTTGAATAGCATTTATTAATCTTTTTCCATGTGGCAGAAAGTTGTTATTTATGGGTAATCTTGCTATATTTTGAAGTTATTCCTCAATTCAACTCATTGCATTGACCCTGGAAACTTAGTGCATGATGTCCTCAGGAGGTGCTGACGCAGGCTTTTGGTGAGAAAAGCACGGTGGAAATCGCAAATGATGAAATGCCCCCAATGCCATAGCATTGCTGCAGCAAAGTCACAGCGAAAGCAGGAGCAGCCAAAAATTAGCAAGCTGGCGCAGTTTGTCTTTTAGGACTGGTAGTGGTCCAAGCACTGCCGGGACAGCTGTAGGAGCACCAGGAGGGGGGACCATCCATCATGACTCTCATGCTTACACTTGTCACTAGGGCGCCTCAACATGCCCGAGTATTTAAAGGAAAAGAAGAGTATAGTACAGAGAGCCAGAAAAGAGGAGAAAAATTAGTAGAGGCGCACAGAATTCCTGGACAAGCTGGAAACGGAGACAGAAGAGAGTACAAGAGATTTTGGATGCTAGAGCTGGAGAAAAGAAGAGTACAGCACGGATACACAGGGG
>NW_010363502.1:0-520 GCF_000414095.1 Morus notabilis | reverse complement strand
AAAATTGGACTACTGGATAAATGATAAAATCTCTTCCTTCCCTATCTGAAGTTGGCGCCACACAGAAGGTGAAACCCTACTGTGTGGCCGGCCACTTAAAGGATAAAGGGAAGGGATTTTTTGTTCGAAATTCAAAAATTGGAGATATGGATTTGATTCTGTTTTGAAGTTTGACTTCTACTCTTTAAATATGAGAATGATAGAAAATTGTGGACACAATTTTTGAAACATTTTTTCAGCCCTAATTGTTGGTGGCCGAATTTCTCAAGAAAAAAGAGAGAAAAATATTTTTCTCCAAAAATTCCACATCGTGCATGCGTTGGTGTTTGTGGAAATTCGAGCGTTTAAGAAACCTGTTTTGTCTCACGTGTGCCCACACACACGTCTACGTGGAATCGAGGAATTGACATGGAAGACTTTGATATTCTAAACACAAACTTGGAGTAAGTGTTGGTTGCCCGAATCGAATCTGGGTGTGGAAGCGTGGTGGTGCGGGGAAGAGGCGGATCGTGTATAACAA
>NW_010363501.1:0-4719 GCF_000414095.1 Morus notabilis | reverse complement strand
AGTGATTACAATGAGTTTCACTTTCCCTCATTTTAAGATAATTTGAATATTACCCAACATGGTGTTATTTAAATTCTCAAAAATCTCAAAATCATGGGAATCTTACCCACACACCCAATGCAGCTTACCACCACTAAGCATCTCCTCCTCCCTGTCGTAGTTGCCGAGCACCTCCATCACAGCCACTGTCCAAGCTCGTCACCGGAGTTCCCCCATCACCGCCATAGATGGCGACGCAATGCCTCATTTGAGCGAGCGAGAGAGAGAGTTTTTTTCTTTTAGTTTGTTATATTTTTTTGAAATCTAATGTGTCAAAATTATAATCACTTAATTAAATAAATAGTTTAAAATTATTTAAAATGTTTAATTTTCTAAGAAAAATTACACTATATTACTGTGTACAATCAAACACCGTAAAATAACATTCTTGGAAATCTGACAAAAGATTCCTACGCATAACCAAACATGATAATGATAATATAGGTTTTTAGGGAATCATATTACCCACCATCACTTTCTAAGTATTTGATTTCTATTGATTAGTGTATACTAAACCCCCCGTATAGTAAACAAGAACGGGGTCTGGCTTTGTTTCCTTCGACAAAGCATGGCATTCTTTTAATTTCTTAAACCTTATGGTCCTAGCTAGTTAAGCTTTATATAAGTATTCTCTAATTGTCTTAATATGTATGATAGGCAATTAGCATGAAAAATGTCGAACTAATACTTGAGATTCATCTTTAATTAAATATCAATTCTAAGCACATATTCCCGTAACCCAAGGCTTATATTAAATTCTGAGTAATTAGCTGCCGATCGAATCTATACAGACAAAGTGATACACCCGGATATATATATATATATATATATACATATATACATATATATAGGCTTTTTTTACGTACGCAGGAGTTATACATCACATGTGTCTCTAGTGGAGATCAGGTAAGTGACAATGCAATGATATATAATATACGACAGAAATTGATACTTACATATTGTACAATTTCTCAGAGACGATGGGAAAATTAAGTCTTGTTTTTGTCAGACCTACTTCGCCCACCAAGACCAAACTAGCGCTTGAAAGTCTACTCTGGTGTTTGGTTGAAAAGAAAACTTTACAACTCTTCTATATATATATATATATATATAGACACACACACATCACCATTCTTCAAGGAAATCTATACCATATCAATACAAGTGAAAAAGTTTCATGTCAAACTCATATTTATGGATATTTATGCGCAAGCAAAATCAGCAGCTAGCCTTTTTGTTTCTGGTACATATACCATATCTAATATTTGATCAGATATTGCATGCAGTTCTGATGTTAATGCAGTCCAAACCATATCTACTCGATTCTTCTTTTGCTTTCCATTGTCTCATTATTATTATGAAAAAAGGCTGACAATTTTTCTTTACCTTGATTTCTTTCTGCCGGAATGGTAGATTTTACTAATTGCAGACCAAATGGGTGGGTAGAAATTACAACAATTTCACCAAAGTCTTTGCAGAACTTTGCTTTTTTTAGAAAACTATAGATCTGACTAGCTTGTCTCAATATGACTGAAACACTACATAAGTAATTAAAAAAGCAGAGCTTTTGGGCCTCAAAAGTCAAAATTTACTTTGAGAAAATTGTGCCGATCACATGTTTATCATCAAATTATTAGTATAAAAGTTGATGTAATTGTTAAAAAAAACAGGGTGATTAACTTCGAAAGTTAAAGTAAAAATTTCTGTATATGAATAGGAATCAAGATAAATCTATGATTATGCGGCAATATTTAGAAATCTTATGTACCACGTAGCTATAAATATTTTATAAGACCAACAATGTATATACATATGATATGTATGGATGCATTATGTGTAAAGATATATGTGCATATGTGTAATTAGGTTAATCAAATCATTGTGGTTCCTGACTTTCAAAACGTTTAAGAATGAGTCTTCAAACTGTTAAATTGTCCAAAATTAGTCCCTTTTCTCTCTCTAACGGTTAAAATCTTAATGAAAAAAGACACGTGAAGACCACATGTAAATAATTTTATAATTTAACACGTTAGGACATGATTGTAAAGAATGAATCCATATATTTTTTTCATCAAGATTTTAAAATTCCAATGGGCGAAAAAAACTGGTTTTTGAACGATTTTAGAATCAGGGACTAAAATGAGATCTAACTTGGGACTAAAATGAATTTAACCATACATATTATTTTATTCAGATCATTCAAACCGCATTAATTGTACCTCCAGAAAGACACTGTAAAGTCTGTGAATAAACAATTAATAGGTACTGGAAATTTCTTTGGGAGAGGACTGAGAAGTTATCAATGAGACACGGTGAAAGAACAAGGCACTACTAAGAAAATGACCGGCCCTTTATTTAGTAATTGTCCTGTTCGTACCATTGTCTCTGATATTTCTTATGTGCTAACTTAAGTACAACTATTTACTGTTCAAACACCTACTTTGAGAATTCTATTTACTGTTCAACAAATTTGATTCCTTTTTGGGCATTCAACAAATTTGACACATCGCACAATACTCCCACCTGCTATTCATAATGATCAGACAATATTTGCCACAGAATCAGACAGATAATAAATAGGCTTTGTAAATTATCCAACTCATACATAACAGACTGACCAATTCACAGGGATGCTGTAACTTTTAAATATGTGGTCAATATTTATGAACATGCAATTAATTTGCTAAGTTTGGTAGTAGTACTTCTGGGGCAATTTATTTCTATATGAATCTCAGTTTTCAGTTATCAAAGTAAAAAATAAGAGAGAAGTTATTACTAGATTTGGGTAGTACCACCATATTGCTTCCATCTCTATACAATTTATTGACGGATACTGCATGGGCTATCATAAATTTGATTTGAATAAACATATCGTCTTCGACAACTATATAAAACAAACACAAGCTGTTTCAGAAAAGGAGGAAAAGAAAAACTAGTGAATGTATAAATGATATACTATATATATACCTTTTTTTGGTAGAAAAAGATACGTATTTAAATTACTATGAACAAGATATACGTATACCAATTACTATTGTCCAGTACATGACCTTTTGTTGGCTTTAATTATATAATGAAGTAGCAGAGGAACCTCAATCATATCACATTCTCGCTGGCTTGCCAACCAACCAACTATCACCATGTCAAAGTCCTCCAGAATTCTTAGAGGGTCAAGATATGTCAAGCTAAGATACGTACACATAGTATATATTTTATCAAAGATATAAATACACACATATGATATATAAATATATATGATATGTGTGTCTGATACATTTTTTTAGCAGGGTCTTGGAACTTTCTACAGAAATAATTCTAAGATATATTTTGAGCATCCCATCATGTACTTTGATCTTTTCACCTGAAATCATGTATACGGTATCAATGCAGTTCAAAGCCCGTCTTAAATTCTACCAATACGCACATTTTGCATTTAAGCTATCAAATGTATATGTGTGTAATTATATATATATATATATATATATGAGAGTAGTTACAACCACATGCATCTATATTAATTATTACTGATACATGCTCTCTTGCTTGGATTTTGTTATAAAATTTTGGTATGATGATGGGACTGAACCCAGAGTGCCTGGCAGCTATGCTACAATATGTATATTACACATATACATATGCAAAAATATGTATATATTTACATTTATATATAGGCAAACATTAACCTTCACCTTGCTTGCATGCACCACATGTACTGCCCATACATGGCGATATAATTTGTGTCCACATATAATTAATTCATTACACGGCCTAAGGGGCTAAGATAGTACATAAATGGGACCAGATTACAGAGCTGTAAGTTTGGACCGGACTAAACGAGTCGACTCGAGACTTGTTATTGTTGGCTTAGGCCCGGTTCTAAATTTTTTAGATTTAGGGCTAGGTAAGGCCGACCCCCTCTCTTTTAGGGATAGGTCGGGCCGGCCCAAACATCATAGTTTTAAGTATTTTTTCTTATATACCTTATAAAATTCTGGGCCAGACCGAATCGGTCCTAAAACTTGAGTTTAAGGTCGGACTGGGCCGACCTTCTCTTTTATGACCGGACAAACCCAAAATTTTTCTTTAGATTGCCAGGTCCACTGCCGGGCCCGAACTGGGTTGAGCGGTCTAAACTTACACTTTTAGACCTGATCATGAATAACAAGATCAGTACAAGTACATGTTTCATATCTTTGATGATTGATCATCACAGAAAAAGTACTACTGAACCTGTTATATATCTTGTAAGAGCAACACTGTATCTTCCATTCACATGCAATCCATGTGAAAATATGCAGTAAACCCATCTGTCATCTACAATATATCTCTACAGAGCTGAGAAAACTGTAGTGCTATGACCAATGGAAATTCCAGCTCAATTTTTAAAGACCCGAATCTGAATGTTAAGAATCTGTTTGTTTCGTGGTTTCATCAGGTTTTGAATCAATGAAATAATTAGTTTGAACTAATATCTTTTGGTTCATTTTTTATAGAACCTAGATTGTGGGTTTAGAACCATTTTAAATGGGTTTGACATATTTACTACAATTTTTCTAATTTAAAACCATGATTCTATTTCTAGTTTACACACCATTCTCTCACTAAAACCATGACTCTATTTCTAGTTTACACACAATTCTCACACTAATCAAAATACCAACTCAAACTTTATTCCTAAAT
>NW_010363500.1:0-3458 GCF_000414095.1 Morus notabilis | reverse complement strand
AGTTTTAGGTTTCTACAATAAAAAGCTCTCAGAAAATGTCACATCTAACCTTTTTCTGTTATAGTGAAAAGCTCTTAAAAAATGTCACATCTAAACTCGAATTGAAAATTCGAATCCGTGAAGTAAACGAGACCTTAACCTACTCAAGTGTGTCCACGTGTTAGTATGTCCAAAAATAGCAAGTTTCAAAGTTGGGGTGAATTTGAATATGTTTTATACATTTGAGGGGGAGGGAGGGCCCTTTTTTTTGTCTCGTAATTTATGTTCATCCTATAGTAGTCCAAAACGTTTTAGGGGCTTTTCTCCCCTCTTCCTTTCTAAGTTTTAATTTTTTTTTTATTTTGTTATCTTATAATGCAAAATTTTTCATGTATTTATATGATTAAATGTAACCTTTTGACTTAAATTATTATTATATACTCTTTTTTCTTTTTTTTCCTCCTAAAAATTAAGTTTAGGGGATTCAAACTCTATACCTTAATCTTCTATTCTGTTTGTATATGTTGTTTGTATTCTATTGAAAAAAACAAAAAACAAAATACCATTAATGCATCATTGCCCAAGTAATCACACTATTTCATTAGGGGAAAAGTGTAAACTTACCTTTTTATAATAGTCATTTTTTTATTATTGACCTTTTAAACATAACCGTCCTTTAAAACAAAAGGGGCAATACATAACATAAAGGCAATGTTGATCTCACAATAATTTTAAGAGAATTTTAGAAAAGAATCCATTTTGATATCCTATAATTTAACATTTTTTCAATTTGGTATCTTACTGTTTGGAAAATTTTATTGATGTACATTGTTATTGAAAAACAATATCTAAGTAGCCTAACACATTTTTCAGTAGGGCCTGATTTTATTTTTATTAATTATTTTACTTTGTGATTTCTTTATTTAAGCATCGTTCATTTCACTGATTCGAGTTTTCAATTTCAATTTTGTTGCAGTTAAAAGTTCTCATAAAAAGTCACATCTTACTTTTTCTGCTATAGTAAAAAACCGTCACGCCCCAAAACAGGGGTTAGTGACGTGAGGACTTATTTAGAAATTAAACAGGATTAAGAAAGTAATTAAACATTTAATAATGCTAAAATTAATTTTAAAGTTAATATATTTAAGAATTTTTAAACAAACCCCACTATTTTAAAGAAATTAAGTTTCAGAAAAAGTGACGTGAATTTTCACAATACCACAATAAAACAAGTTTCAAAATTAAGCCTCTGGGATCATGTTAGGTTTCCCTATAAGAAATCCATATTGTAGCATACATAAACAAGTTAGAAAATAATTATAGACATTAACCACAGTTTAAGAGTATTTAAGATTACAAACCATAATTTATACATACCTTAAGAATATGTGACAAGGAAGAGAGTGAATTACAACTTCTTCACTTGAATAACACAAGTTGGCGTTGCCAATAGTCGCTATCTACTCGGCACTGCTTCTAACGTTGCCTGGGAGGGGTTTAAAACATTGAAAACAGAAGAAAAGTGAGCGAAAGACCCAATAGGATATAATTTCATACAACTTTTAACAATTAAAAGAGTACGCGGTCCGAACAAGTCATTCGGAACCAAACATCTTTTTAATGAAAGGAAATAATCATAAATTTAAAATTCTCACGTTCGAGTAAGCAATTATAAGATTATGATGAGTCACTTACCTTATCGTAACGCCATGATATCACCACCGAAGTGGCCCGTACGAGTTTCGGGACCTGCCCCCAAGGATATGATCTGCTACCCTGATCTCTAGGCCATCATATGTTTTTACCATTTCTTAAAATATCTTATTTCAAGAAAATATTACTTTAAACTCTTCTTTAAATCTGAATAACGTTAAACATATTTTGTCTTTAAAACATTTCAATAGGTCAAAGACATTTAAAACAAGGCCAACAAGGATATGGTCAACAATATCCCACCTCTTGGCAATTTAGTCTACGGATAACTTCATGTTGTCCAATAGTCTATTCTTAAAGTTCCACGTTTGATCGTGCCGCTAGTTTCATTATCAAAACAACAGCTTAGAGCTTAAACCTCACATCTAAAACAATCTAGTTTAATTATGTACAATTGGATCATCATAGTGTGCCGTGACTCAAAACCAAAGTTTATAAACAACTTCACAATCCAAATTGTGATTCTTTGAGAATTGACACTCAAACAAGAAAGATAGGATAGAACAAGGATTAATGTGGCTAATCCACTCACTTTGAGTTTCGAAATGAAGTTAATTTGGTTCTCCATTGAAATTTGAGGTCAAAACAAGGTTTTAGAACATTTTTAGGTTGGAGTAATTGCAAACCAGTCGACCGGTGGTAGAGGAGTGTAACTCCACCAGTTGGCCTGTTGTGTAGAGACCAGTCGACCGTTCCGGTCAACCGGTGGAATTCTGTAATTCGGAAAAAAATGACCGAATTACAAGAAAAAGTGTCAAAACCTGTATTTTCAGGTTCGATTTCAAGATATTTTCATGGAGAATCACGAAATCCAAGTTCCAATCATTTCAACAAGTTCAAACAATCAAAAACCCTCAAATTTCATCATGATTTCAACCAAAACCCATCAAAATCAAGCTTAAACTAAAATTTCACCAAACTAAACCAAAAAAAAAAAAATCTAAGATTCAAGAGTGAGTTTTTCAAAGAATTTGTCTTGATTTTTTCTTTGGTGATGAAAGCTTCTTAGAAATCCCCTTTGGCTCAATTTTGGAACAAGACTCCCTTAGAGAGAGTGAAAATTTTGAGAGAAATAGAAGAGGAGAGAGAGACGAGTGAGGGAGAGAGGGAGCTGAGGAGAAGAGAAAGAGGGAGTCAGCGAGAGAGAGAGTGTGTGTGAAGGGGAGAGACGAGAGAAAGAGAGAGTGTGAGATCTGAGAGAAGAGAGAAAGTGAGAGGGCTATGGTGAGAGAGAAGAAAGAAAAGGAAAAAGAAAAATGAAAAGATAAAGAGAGAGAAAAATAAAAATAAACATCAAAAGATATTTTGAAGAATATGTAAGAATATGCATTTCCACATACCTTTAAAGTGGAATTGTAAATACTGAAAATAATTAAAATTCTTTAGAAATATTTAAAACTTGAAGATGAGAATCGTTTGGTTGATAGATTCAGAACTATTCTTGATTTACGTGTATTTTTGTAAGAAAAAATACTGTAACGAACCACGATCCATGATTCGAATCATGACATGAATATAGCAACCAAACAATCCAATAATAAACATGATTAATTGAGAAAATTAAATTAGACACTAATATATCATAATTAATATAATTAAATCTGTTTTATTCTTCAAGTTGTTATAAAAATTCTCATATAAAATTATATTTTAACTCAAATTAAAAATTTAAATAAACGATAACTTAAATTTCACAACGAGGTGACCCAACTTGAAACCATTGGGTGCGTTTGGAATTGGTTCCAAAACGTTTTTATTTTCTGTAC
>NW_010363499.1:0-898 GCF_000414095.1 Morus notabilis | reverse complement strand
CTTCTTTATTGTAATTAAGTTAATACATTGACTTAGATTAATCCAGATGACTCATATATTGTTTTGACACCTCATATCTTTATTGGCTCAACTTTTTGCTTGAACAATGTGAGAAAGAACTTGAACCAAGACTTATTATTCTCCAAGGAAGTAAGAAAACGTTAACATCACATCAGTAAGGATATTCACAAGGGGCCAACATAGATACCAATGTTAATATGGGTGACTCATTGTTAAAAATATGTGCTACACATTTATGTTGAAAATTAAAAGAGAAAATCAGAGAGGGAAAAGAAAAAAAGAGAGCTTCAAAAACGGTGCTGATTTTAGAAAATGAACATAACTGTTTACAATTGATTCACGCATAGAATATGAAGAGACACATGCTATAAATACATGCCTCTCCATATTTGTTTTGCATCCCAAAAACTTAGAGCTTCTCCCCTTTATAAATTTGTAAGAAATTCTTTAGATTTCTAATTTGTGGGCTTTTGTAATTTCTGCCTAATTTATAATCGGGAGAAAGAGGGAAATAGGCCAAGACTTAAGATGAATTAAAATTAATAGGCCAATAGTTTATATAAGTTAATAAATAGGTCAAATTACTGTTTTTGTCCATAACTTGTCTGGTTATGAACCATAACTTGACAAGTTTGTCCATAACTTATTTGGTTATGAACCATAACTTGACAAGTTATGGCCTATTAATTTCTATAACTAAAAATTGGCCTATATACTTTCTTAAGCTTTTCATATTGGCCTATTTTCTACTATTTCCGTTTATAATATTTTTTCTCTTCAGTAAATAAAGTGGTCCACAATAGCCAAAGACGTAGATAATATTTGGCTGAACTCCATTATCAATTATGATGTTCTTTTATTTGTTTTCAGTATTCAA
>NW_010363498.1:0-485 GCF_000414095.1 Morus notabilis | reverse complement strand
GGCCGGGGCTGGAAGGAGCGCTGACGTAGGGAGTGGAGCAGGCGCTCTCGAAGTCCTCGAAGAGGGGGTGGGGATCGGGGGAGTCGGTGGTTTCGCCATTGTTAGGGTTTTGGAGGTCTGGTTTTGGGTCGCCATTGTTGTTGGAGTTAGGAGGACTTGATGAAGCTTGGAGGTTCATTGTTGTTTTGAGGAAGCAAGAAACGGAGATTACGGCGTGGAGCTGAGTGCAAAAGATATAGATGGAGAGCTTTTGGCAGTTTTTATTTTGCACTTGGAGTTCGAGTTAAATTTCCTCTATGCCATTGCCATTGAGCTTTTTTCTTTTTTTTCTTTTTTCCGAAAATCGTTCGTTTTGGAAGTTTATGTAGAATCGGGAGTAGTTATTTATTTTTTAATAATTAAGATCTCCTTTATTTTACTAGAATTTTAATTTTAGATTTTTATAATAAAATTTTTTTAAAAAATATCACATTTAATTTTTTTTA
>NW_010363497.1:0-623 GCF_000414095.1 Morus notabilis | reverse complement strand
TAAAAAAAAAAAAATTCATTTTTAAAAAAAAAAAAAAAAAAAAAAAAAAAAAAAAAACCCGAAGGTTAAAATAATGTGGGAACTGCTTGGAAAATAATTGAAATTGACGAAATGGACTTTTTCCCTTCACTTTTGGCAGATTAGAGGTCTTGTGTGATGCATGATATATTTACTGGCGCGGACATTAGGTTAGGTGATGTCCGAAGCCAGTAGATATTAATTTCTCTAGGCGTCATTGCAGCAAAAAAAAAAAAAAAAAAAAAAATCTCTAGGCGTCTTTTATATACACAAGATAGATTCGAAAGAAAAAAAATTATTAGCACAATTGCTCCTTAAATTTGTTCTGGATTTGCCATTCAAATTTTTAATTTTGACAATCAATTCCTTAAACATATAAAATTATTATAATGTGCATCATTTTATTAAATTTGTTCAAATTTTTTATTAGATTTAATGAATTAACAGTTGAGAAATTGAAAATTTTGTATTATTATGAGATGTTAAAATTTTTTGTCAAACGTTCATTTTTTTTATATTAATTTAATGTAATCATTGTTAAAATGATGCATATTATAATAATTTTATAAGTTGAGTGGATAATTTGTCAAAATTAAAAGTTTAAG
>NW_010363496.1:0-1565 GCF_000414095.1 Morus notabilis | reverse complement strand
TTATATATAAACTTGTTTTTAATTATTACATTTCTATCGGTGATTACTACTAAATATGAAAATCTAATAACGTAACGTGATAAAAATTTAATTTTATTAATTTTTATTAATTTTTTTAATTAATTATTTAATTTATTACAACCGTTATCTTATGAGTGGGTATAACGGCTTCTGCAATTCAATCAAAGATATGTATGAGAAAAAAATTATAAGTGGGAAATTAGAGAGAAAAATATATTTATAAGGATAAATATTTAAAAAAAAAAGAAAAAAAGAATGTATTATAAGACAAAAAAGGATAAGAATGGAAAAAGAGTATATAGATATTATGTATGTAAAGATAAAGATAAATATGTATATCTATTAGTGTGGGCGGGTATAACAGATTCCGCTCTATATAGGTGCAAAGATAAAGATAAAGGTAAAGATGTATATCTATTGGTGTAGGTAGGTATAATGGATTCCGCTTTATATATGTGTATGTAAAGATAAATTCAAAAAAAAGACAACTCAACTTATAATTTTATTCAAATTCATATTTTTTTAAGTTTAAACTCGAGTTTAAACTCGAGTTTATGATTAAAACTCGAGTTCAGAAACTCGAATTTAAATTAATGAACAATATTTTTTTTATTCTTAAAAATGTTATAACTTTTTTGTTTTAATTCTGATTGAGATGATTTTTTTTCTATGCGTTGACAACGAAAAGACGAATAAAACCGACCCATATATCCTATTAAAATTTTTCATCAGCATTGAGTTTTTATTAAAATACTATCTAAATACAAATTCAAGTTTTGACTCACTCAAACACAAACTCAAAAAGATTCTTATCTCAAACCATAAGTCAAATGCACACAATTAAACACAAACTCTAAATTCAACTTAAGTTATAATTTAAATTTAACTCAAAAATTATACTCAAGTTAAACTCTAAAAAAATAAGCCCAAAAATTAATGGCTTGTTCTTTTGAGTGAAAAACTCAAAAAAATGTAACTCGAGTTACAACTTTATTCGAATTCATGTTCTTTTAAGTTTAAACTCGAGTTTAAATTTGAGTTCAAACTCGAGTTTAGAACTAAAACTCGAGTTCAAGTTTCCCCTTCAACTCGAGTTCAGAAACTCGAACTCAAATTAATGAACAGTATTTTTTCTATTATTAAAAATGCTATAACTTTTTCATTTTAATTCTAATTGAGATGATTTTTTTTTCTATGCGTTGACAACGAAAAGATGAATAAAACACGACCCATATACCCTATTAAAAATTTTCATTAGCATTGAATTTTTATTAAAATACTATCTAAATACAAACTTAAGTTTTGACTCATTCAAACACAAACTCAAAAAGATTATTATCTCAAACCATAACTCAAATGTACACAACTAAACACAAACTCAAGTTACAAGTTCAACTCAAGTTATAACTCAAATTCAACTTAAGAATTATATTCAAGTTAAACTCCAAAAGAACAAGCCCTAAGATGTACATGTATTAGCCCCGGTTACTCTAACAATAAGTTCTCTTTCTCTCAAACTGCCACGTGGCAAAGCGCCCCCCGCC
>NW_010363495.1:0-1848 GCF_000414095.1 Morus notabilis | reverse complement strand
TATTTTTTAAAATAGGTAGATTATAGTCAAGTCTACTATGACCGGAACCGGCGGCCGGCCATGACGAGTGGATACATTTTCCAGTAACCTGTGACCGTTTTTCGGCGACCAATGACTATTTTCCCGTGACTGTTTTCCACGCGACCGTTTAAAACTGTATTTATTGATAAATTTTATATTTACCATTTAATATTGTATTTATTAGTAAATACCATAATTATCTGAAAAACCGACCACCAACTCCGGTAACTGTTTAACGCTGTATTTATAAATGAATATTATATTTACTAATAAATACCGTATTTACTAGTATATATCATATTTACTCAAAAATCCAGCCACCGACTTCAGTGACCATTTAACACTATATTTACCATAAATATGATAAATATCATATTTTCTAGTATCTGAAAATTCAGACACTGATTTTGACGACTGTATTTACCAATAAATACCGTACTTACCAGTAAATATCTTATTTATCTGAAAATTTAAAGAGAATCACAAACACTTTTCTCTAAATTCAACACACCTAATTCCATTCAATCACTAATTATACTGAGCAATGTACCAAAATGACACTTAATTCAACAAATATCAATAAACCATATACAAACTCAAATCGATCACTAACTATACTGAGCAATGTACCAAAATGACACTTAGAGGATGTTTGGTTGGAGGATTCAAACCATGATTTGAATCATGGTTCATGGTTCGCTACAGTGTTTTCTCTCACAAAAAATACACATAAATAAAAAATGATTCTAATCACATGATTTTAATTCATGAACCAAACGTCTCCTTAATTCAACAAATCTCAATAAACCACATACAAACTCAAATTTCCCACAACCCGAAACTTCAAAAACAAACTTCAAATCATAGATTGAGATCTACTCCATTGCAGCACAGAGAGAGAGAGGAATTGGTGATTGGATCTCTAGCCGGAGAGAGATTTCACGGTGTAGTTCACCAGTGGAGGCCCGCGATGGTGTTTGGTCGAAATATGTTATATGGTGTACATCCCACTTTTATGGCAGGAATCTTAGGGGTTTTAGTTGCATTTTTGAGTTATGATGATTTAAGTACATATTTTGAGTTAAATTTGAGTTATAACTTGAATTAAAGTTGTAATTTGAGTTTGTGTTTGGTTGTATACATTTGAGTTATGGTTTGAGATGAAAATCTTTTTGAGTTTTTATTTGGGTGGGTCAAAACTTGAGTTTGTATTTAAATAGTATTTGAATAAAAACTCAATGATGACAAAAAATTTTAATATGGTATATGGGTGATGTTTTATTCGTCTATTCGTTGTGAACGTATAAAAAAAGAATTATCTCAATCAGAATTAAAATGAAAAAGTTATAGTGTTTTTAAGAATAGAAAAAATATTGTTCATTAACTTGAGTAGTTTAGGGACTTGAGTTGAAGGAAAAATTTGAACTTAAATTTTAACCCTAAACTCAAGTTAAAATTTAAGTTAAAACTTAAGTTTAAACTCAAATTTTATAAAAGAATATGATTTAATTGTAAGTTGAATTCAAATTTTTTTTGAGTTAGGGTACGTCTATTTAGCCTTTTACTAAATTTTAAGTCCGTTTTTCTAGTGTACATATTAAAAATCGTGCGCCGTACATCAAAAAGTACTCGTACTCATAGGTCATGCGGTTGAAATTTAATCAAATGACTAAATAAAACTTGCTAAAATTTTCCCATTTATAGGTTTTCTTTTCATATCACAGTTGGGAACGAGACTGAATTGTGTAAAACACCCCTGCCGGGAATTAATCAAAGAAAGAAATTTTCCGTCTCACTATAAGAGTATTCTAAGCTAGACTATTCAAA
>NW_010363494.1:0-905 GCF_000414095.1 Morus notabilis | reverse complement strand
ATGCCAGTCGCCTTCAGACTCCAACCACTCATAAAAACCCGTTACTCAGGCAAACCGCAGTCGGGCATAATAGCATCGCTCTAGAAGATCACCGTCGAGATCATCTATCACCTTCCACCTGGTTCGACTCTGCCCGACTCCTTCCCTCACTCTGACAACTCTTTCCTCTTACACAGCGTCGTCGTGCCTGGTGCAGCCACCAAAGACTACTCCACCACTTACGACGCTGTTCCATCCGACTGGTTCACCACCAAGAAAAAGCAGCTTTTCACCGACAGTGGGATTAAGATCGGGTCACCAATCTTGGCATGACTCGTGATGGGTGGTTTGATGGAAGAAGTTAGAGAAGTTCTTGAGAGGAGTGACCCTAGTTGGGAGGCTGCTGACTCGGTGGACTCGGATGGGCAGAGTTTGCTTCATTTGGCTATCGTTCAGGGCCGGCCTGATATTGTCCAGTTAATTCTTGAGTTTGGGCCTGATTTGGAGACCCAGAGTCGATCTGGCTATAGCCTGATGGAGGCTGCTTCTGAGGCCAGAGAGGCCTTGATTATTGAGCTTTTGTTGGCTCGAAAGGCCTTCTGTGAACGATCTGAGAATTCTTCTTTCGGGCCAATTCATCTGGCGGCCCGAAACGGTCATGTGGAGGTGTTGAGGCTTCTTATACTGAAAGGAGCAAATGTTGATGCATTGACAAAAGATGGCTATACTGCTCTACACCTAGCAGTTGAGGATAGGAAAAGGGATTATGCGAGGCTTTTGTTGGCCAGTGGGGCAATGGCGGACAGTCGGGACGCGCTCGACGGAGACACACCGTTGCATGTTGCGGCTGCCCTCAGGGATGAGCACGTGGTGAAGTTCTTGCTGTAAAAGGGAGCAAATAAGGACATTAGAAACTACGCCCGTCG
>NW_010363493.1:0-1613 GCF_000414095.1 Morus notabilis | reverse complement strand
ATATATATATATATATTTTAAAACTATTCATGCTGTAGGTAAGGTTTGTACTCACCTAGTGATTGCAATTAGTGTTTTCCTACAACAAACTGGATTCTCAACTGTGTTCTTTAAACTGTTCTCAACGTCATAAGTGTGTGTTCAAGTTGTACAAACAAATCAATGTCAGTTCACTTTCAAATTCTAATTTACTTAGCTTAAGTTTTACCAATTATGACTTACAGACATTTAGGGATTAATTCACTTAATTACTTTGATCAGCTCTTCCCGTTAGTTATCATCCTGGTGATGGTTGTCGTTTCTTTGTCCCTGATTCCTTTGATAAGCTCTGAACTCTTGAAGTCGAACCTCATGGATGAGCCTTTCAATTTCATCCTTCAAGTTCATACAACCGTTAGTATTATGTCTAACTTCTCTATGGAACTGACAATACTTGTTCTAGTTTCTTATGTTTGGGTCCGACATCATAGGTTCTGGTCGGCGTAGCATGTTTCCTCTACCAACCTGGTTATAAATTTCTTCAACTCCAACAATCAACTCATGATAAGTGTCACGCCGTTGGAACGGGCGAGGCCTTCTATTGTCTTCTTGCCTCGGCTTTTTTGCTTCTGACTGATTAGAGGTTGAAGCTATCTGCTCCTTTGTTCTTTTTTTTATCTATGCTCAGGGTTATTAGCCTCGGCCTCCTCAGCGTTGATGAATCCTTACACCCTAGCTAGAAACTCTTTATATGTAGAGGGCGGCTTGTGATTGAGGTCGCGCTTAAATGGTGTGCCTTTTTTCATACTGGAGAGGGCTCCCATTAAAGCCTACCTATCAGTCATGTCGGTGGTTGTGGCGAATGCTTCACCGAACTTTTCCATCCATTCCTTCAATGATTCATTTAGCTTCTGATAGACCATTGTCAAATTTTATTTCGGTGGGACATATTTGTTCACCCCAAGGAATTGTAAGGAAAAGGCTTCATTCAATTTATCCTAGTTGGAGATAGAGTTAGCATCCTAAACCATTGACGGGCTGAATCTGTCAAATGGTTACAAAAATCTCGACACATGATTTCTTCAGAATAGTCGTGCAACAATATATGTCCCGTATACAACACCAAGTGGTCTTTGGGATCTCTTTTTCCATCATAAAAAGCAATTGACGGTGCTTTATATTTCTCTGGAAGGGACGGTGCCATGATCTTTGCAGTGAAAGGATGATTATAAACCTTTTTTGGGGCAATGTCGACGTTTACCACCTCTACGATTTACCTTAAATTTTGTTGTAGGTAACTCACTGCCTTTTGACATCTTTCTTTAAACCGACGACATCACCTACAAGCTTCTCCTCCAAACTTGCCATGTGCTCCACAATCGCCTTAGCCTCTGTCGTTGAGATTACAGAGTCAACTCCTTTTGAGGCTTCGGCTCTTATAGCATTCAACCTTTTTCTCAGATCTCTGCCCTTTTGCACCGACCCCGAGTCTTCTTGGGCATCGTTACCCTGGTTTCCTTGTTGTGGCGCCCTCAGGGGCAGTCTTTGTCCATTTGTATCTTCTCTTTCCTGAGCTCGTCTCCTGACAGCCCTTTGCCTGCTCCCCATCGACTTTGACGGTCAAGGTCTAGGGT
>NW_010363492.1:0-1559 GCF_000414095.1 Morus notabilis | reverse complement strand
TATATATATATATATATATATAGGAATTTAACATTTAAGACATGCCTATTTAGTGAGTGAGAGACGGAGACAATAGTATTCACAAAGTCATAAACATAAGAGGTTTACACATGCAAATAAAGTTAAATAATCATAACATAAACTAATCTAATTTTCAAAGTAAAAATTTATTATGTACCAGATTTTTGAGTGCGTTTCAACAGCCATGACGTTTTCAGCAAACAGCCACGGTGAAATAGAGATCGGCGATGAAATAAAGACAGTGACTTCAAGAACAAATCGAAAGAAGAAGAAGAAGAAGAGAAGAGCGGAAGAAGGAGAAGAAAAACGAAGAAGAATGGTGGAGCAATTGAGGAAGAGGCTAACCCTAGGTTGAGTCGAGTGAGTGAGAGAGACGGAGAGAATAAGGCAGAGGGAGCTGTGTGGTTTGTGTTGATGTGAAAAGAACGAAACTCTACTTTGAGTCCTTTTATTTTTATTTTTTTTTTCAGCATATGTTAAACTTAAAGTCTAAATTTACCATACAAATATAAATATATATTTTTATTTTATAAACATAGGTGACAACAGGTTGTAATCGTGTTGTGTATTCATGTTACTTAAATATAACACATTTAATAAACATGTTATGGCGGGTCAATTGTGAGTTTGCGGGTCACCATGAAAACAACACGCTATTTAATCATGTTTTATGGGTTCGACCTGATTTTGATTCAAACCTAATTTTGATAAATTTAAACCCGCTAACTTCATGCGGATTTTAAGTCGTGTCTTGTGTTGCTACCTGGATTGCCGGCCCTAATTTTAATCTCTAATGTTGAAGTCAAGAGTTTGAACTCTCTACCTCAGTTTTGAAAAAGAAAATTATGAACATATTTCTATCAAACGAGATTAAATACCATTTTCTCACAAATATTATCTGATAGTTTGATTAGGTATTAATATATATCACATACAAAAAGTTTAAAAACTATAACTTATCAATTCATAAAGTTTACGAAATTGTTATAATATAAGAAATTAACACTCTGAGAAATAAGAGAAGAAACAACGTCAACCTTGTAACGTCAGGCGTCCACATCTTTTATGTTACCTTGTTAATTACTAATTTTCGTAGTATTTTTTTTTAATATATTTCAACGTGATTGGTTAAATCTTAATTTCTTCCACTACTTCTGTACTACTTACTAGCATCAATTACGCATCCATTACTACTTCAGAAATACTACTTACTAGCATCAATTACGCATCCATCTCTTCAAAAAAAAAAAAAAAAAAAAAAGTATTCAATTCTAAAAAATGGAGCTGTTTTTTGTGGTCAAGTAGTTGTACTCATTGAGGAAGCAATTTAGACTCGCTTGTTTATAATTTAATCATGCTGATATACCAGTATAATTCACAGAATTAACATAGTGTGTGTGTATATATGATTCGAGGATATTTAATAGAATGATTCGTTCTCTGATTCGAATCATGATTCATAGTTCGTTATAGTATTTTCTCTCATAATAAATTCACGTAAATCGAAAATAATTCGAATCACATGATTTGAATCCTCC
>NW_010363491.1:0-853 GCF_000414095.1 Morus notabilis | reverse complement strand
AATGTTTCGATCAAAATGATAAAAAAAGCTCAACTGCAAAACAAATTTATAAATAAAAAACCGAGGATAGAAGCTTACAATTATATTGTAAAGGAGGAAAAGAATCAAAGGTCCGAGCATAGGATAGAAAGAAGAAAAAGAGCAAAAATAAATAAAAATAAAAATAAAAGAAAAAGTCAGAAATTCAATTTTTGAAAGCATACTAAATATAGAAATATCAAGAGTCCAAAATAAATAAAAACTGCAAATAAATAAAAATTGAGTAACATAAAAGAAATGCTAGTGTATGAATGAGTAAGTGTGATAGAATAATAAAAGTTAATACATCAAGGAAGCAGTAAAGGTCAGCATTTCATTTCCATTAAAATGATCAAGAAGGCTCAACTGTAAAAAAACAAAATTGAGAAATAAAAAACTCAGAACAAAAGCTTACAATCATATTGTGGAGTAAGAAAAGAGTCAAAAATCCCGCACAGGAGATAGAGAAGAAAGGGGGCAAAAAAGAAAAAAAATGAAAGAAAAAGTCAGAAATTCATATTGAAGAAACAACCAAAATAGATAAATATGAAATGTCCAAAATAAGTGAAAATCGAGTGACATAAAAGAAAAGCTAGTATATGAATAAGTAAATGTTAAATAGAATAGTAAAAGCTAAGACATCAACAACAGAAAGACAAAGCTAATCTATGTATAAATAAGTTTTCAATCAAATACTAATACCAAAAGACCAAAAGACCAAAAGGACCGGAATAAATGTGAAAAAAAAGAAAAAAGAGGAGAAGGAGAAATAGACCGGGAAAAAATTTTTATAAAAAAGAATGAGCAAAGGCAGATTCAAAATAAGGAAGATATA
>NW_010363490.1:0-499 GCF_000414095.1 Morus notabilis | reverse complement strand
CTAGAATTACGCTCTTTCAGCATGTCGATCGATCGTTGTTCTTGCAATGATTCGAGTTTAGATGAGATGATGACAGGGAATGTGTCTTCATCTCCTAAGAACACAAGTTTTAAGTCCTCAGGTGGTTGGGCTAGCTTGACTTTTGGAGCCTCCTTGGTGGATGATTTCAGTTTTTCTCCTTCTGTTGGGAGCTCCTCAAAACATGGTGGCCCAAACTTGGTTCCTCTGTCCTGTGAGTTGTTAAAAATTACAGACAAATGAGCCAACTCAGCAGAACCAGAATTTTCAGAATCAGAATTTTAGAGGAGGTTTTCAAGATCTTCAGAGTTGCTTTGCAGCTGAACCTCCTCCTCGACAAGTGTGTCGATCATGAATGTTTGCTGACACTCATCCTCATCACATGGTTGCTTTAGAATATGAAAAATATTCACCTCAAGGGTTATATTCCCAAAAGATATCTTCATAAGACCATTCCTACAATTGATAAGTGCGTTTGTTG
>NW_010363489.1:0-865 GCF_000414095.1 Morus notabilis | reverse complement strand
TTGACTGAAAGATGAAAAGCCTACGTCGACGTGACATACCGTTAGTGAATGTGTTGTGGCAACACCATGGCGTTGAGGAAACAACGTGGGAATTGGAAACGACGATGCATGAACGATATTCGTATCTGTTCATATCGTGAGGTAAATTTCAATTTCGAGGACGAAATTTCTTAAGGGGGGTAGAATGTAAAGCCCTCCGGAATTAAACTTATTTAATCATGATAATTGTGGTTTTTATTAGTGTGCCTGAATTAATTTTCTTAATTAATCATGAACTTTTGAATTTATTTTGATATTTACAGTTTTACCCCTCTTTGTTTTATTTATTTTCCCTAATATTTTCTTTCCAATTTTTCTTTCTCCTTTTCTCTCTTCTTTTCTTTTTCCTTATTTCTTTTTCCTCTCTCTTCCTCACGTTACTCTCCCCCTCTCTCTCTGTCTCGACACACTCTCTCTCTCCCTATCAGTCTCTCGAGCCCACTCTCACTCTCTTTATCTCGAGCGCTCTCTCTCTCTCTCTCTCCCTGCCTCGTTCATCTCTCCCTCTCTCTCTCAAACTTTTCTTTCTCAAGGGCCGGATTTAAACCAAAAACGGAGGTTTCTAAGAGATTTTCAACATCAAAACTTGGATCGAGGTAAAACTCTTTGAAACTTACTTTAGATTTTCGGATTTAGCCTTATGGAACTCGTTTTAGTCGAGTTTGGTGATTTTTAGTTTAGATTTTATTTTCGAATGGATTTCGAATGCATTGTGATGAAAATTAGGGGTTTTTGATTCTTTGGACCCTATTTGTTAATTTAAAACTATATTTATGTATTTCCCTTGAGAATATGTCGAAATCGAACCTAAAATTTCAGGATTTGG
>NW_010363488.1:0-786 GCF_000414095.1 Morus notabilis | reverse complement strand
TGGATAACCATGACCCATCTTTGCTTTCGGTGGACACTAACTGATAAAACGCTAAGATTTTTTTTTTCTCTCGAGTGATCGGAGAAATAGGAATTAAGAATAGCCGGACTAAACAAATCCCAACTCTAATTTGTTAAAACAAATTAAAAAGAAAAACGAAAATAAAGAGTTGAGAATTGAACCATAAGGGACAAACAAAAAAATACAATACAAAAGGCAACAATCGTACAAAGAAGACAAATGAAAACAATGTCCGGAAATAAACATATCGATTTTATTACAACTTGAAACCCTTTTTCTTTTGAACTCGAAGAGCATGAGCATTTTTTTTTTTTTAAAGAACCAATGATAATCCTATAAACATTATACAATTAAAACGTTGAGATATCACTTATAAAAAGGGATATTGTACTTAATTAAAAAGAATATGTATTAATTTGAGCTAAAACGTGTATATTATTTTTTAAGAAGGCCAATAGGTGAACTGAAAAATCTTGATGTTTATTGTTTTCTCCCTTTAATAAAAAATAATAATAGAATAAACATTATAAAATTTTTCCATGTATATCGTTTGATTAGATCAAGAATAGACACAAAGAGGGTTCGTTATTTATAAGACCACAATTATAACCGAAAGGAAGGAATCCATATGTGTAACAAACAAGAAAAAATATCAAAATATTCTATTGCTAGCTAGTAGTTAGCTAGGAATGAGATCAACTTTATTTCGACGTATTCGGGACACAAGGAACTTAATTCCGGATTATTTTAAAGTAGTATTCGTCT
>NW_010363487.1:0-1144 GCF_000414095.1 Morus notabilis | reverse complement strand
CAACCATAAAACCTTGGAGAAAGCTTTTCGTTGTCAAATTTTGCCAACGGGCGATGACGATATGGCCGCAACTTCAGAAAAACCAAATCTCCCACCTCAAAACTCACATCCTGCCGCTTAAGGTCAGCCTGCAATTTCATGGAATGCTGTGCTTTCAACAAATGTGCTTTTAATTCATCCAAAATAGCATCCTGAGACTGCAACTGTTGTTCAAGTAACGAGTTAGTAGTAGACCTCAACTCAAAACAGAGTAATTTGGGAGGATCACGACCATAAAGAGCCTTGAAAGGTGTCATGCCCGCTAAGACATGGAAACTTGTGTTGTACCAATATTCGGCCCAAGCTAAATGAGGAATCAATTGTGTACGTTTGTCGGAGACAAAACAACGCAAGTAAGCTTCGAAGTACCGGTTCACCACTTCGGTCTGACCAATCGGATTGAGGATGATAAGCCGTACTATGATGCAAGGATGTCCCTTGCAACTTAAAGAGCTCGTTCCAAAAATGGCTGAGGAAAACTTTATCACGATCGGAAATAATAGTTCTAGGGAAGCCATGAAGACATACCACCTCCTTCACAAAGAGGGCAGCCACTGACTTAGCCAAATAAGAATGGCGAAGACCCAAAAAATGGGCATACTTACTAAAACGATCAACAATCACCAAAATGGAGTCATACCCTCCGTCTTAGGTAATCCCTCCACAAAATCCATTGTAATATCATCCCAAACCTACGTAGGAAGTGGAAGAGGCTGCAGCAACCCTCCTGGAGATAAAGTGTGGAAGTCTTGTGTTGTTGGCAAACAGGACAAAGAAACGACATCTTTCTTCATGCCGGTCCAAAAGAATTCGAAAGCCAACTGTTTAAAAGTCTTAAGAACCCCGGAATGGCCACCCACCTTGCTGCCATGGAACTCCTTCAACAACACAGGTATGAGGGGGGAGTGTCGTGGAATGACCATGCGATTCTTGTAAAGCAACAAATCATTGAACAAGGTAAACCCCTTTACAGCCGCCGGATTGTCTATTATGGCTGCCCGTATCTGAGCTAACTTCGGGTCATGGAGGACTTGTTGACGAATCTCAGCCCCATTGAAGATGGTCGTGGATGCCAGCTGCATCAACTCCAAACCCGAGTGCTGTC
>NW_010363486.1:0-1101 GCF_000414095.1 Morus notabilis | reverse complement strand
ATATAGATAATGTATTCTGTGGCTTGGAGTCCCACATCAACCAAACAAAAGAAGACTGGGCACTTGCGCAAATATGTAAGGGCTAGCCTCCTACAGCAGAAGACATCCTTACTTAAGTATTGTCTTATTACCATAGAGCCTCATAAAGCATGGTTATTTGCTCTTTTCTTCTTTTAGTTTGAATCATTTCTTCTGTAATTAGATCTTAGGATCATCTTTAATTTTATGCAACTTGCAAGCAAAGTCGCCTCATCAACTACCCTTGTGTGAGAGCAATCGTCAAAATTTTGACAACAATATTAAAAGTCTAAAAGTCTCGTTAAAGTAAAAAAAAAAAAAAAAAAAAAAAACTAGCAGAAAGCTCTTACTCACTAAACTAACTTTGTATTTATTGGTATGTAATAATCATGAAAACCGCGCTATACTAAATTTTTTGGGCTTGATTTTTATTGTAAGATAACATGATTTCCTAAATGTTTTTCTCAATGCTATATATATTCTTTTGGTTGATCCTTCAAAATGCATATAAATTTTTATTCGTGCTGAACAAGACTGTGGATAATACCTTTGGCATTAGTAAATGCATTTATAATAAAAATAAAAAAATTGAAAGGAAAATAAAACTGTTTGGCATTTAACATTCACAATAAAAAATTAACACATCTGGTTTAGGAAAAAGATGAAAAAATCAGTATATTAACTATAGTGGAAACAAAATCGGTGACATTTAAAAATTAAAAAAATTAAAAAAAAAAAAAATCAGTGAAGGAATAGGCTCCGCCCAAACCAGAAATTCTTACTGCCTTGTAAAATCAACACATGTGATCAGAAGACTGCTTAACAATATTCCAAGTTTAAACGAGAATGTAAAAGATGCAGTCAACAATTTTTCATATGGATGCTGAGTGTCGTTTGTGTGGATTATTATCGAACAATCTTGTTGCAGAAAGCTGTGACCAATTTTCCTTGAAATGTAAACAAAGACATAATAAAAAATGCATGTCCACAGACCAAAGTGAGCTTCTAAAGTTTGAAATTGAATAAGAAGAAATAATAGATAACAAAGAGCACTTGGAGTATATTATTGGACCTAATTTATTT
>NW_010363485.1:0-2260 GCF_000414095.1 Morus notabilis | reverse complement strand
ATTTTCTTGTTTTCCTAAGAAATCTCGTTGCTTATAAATAGATTTCTCAATTTAATGGAATTTTTCAAGCAATCAGTAAAGTTTTCCTTGAGGGAGTTTGGCACTAACTCGAAGAGTGCGTTCTTGTTCTTATCATTGGTGCTTTCATCGAGAGACACTCACCGTGAGGAACGAAGAGATTGTAGAAATCATGAAGGCTATGGAGGAAAGCTTCAAACAACATTCGGACGGTCTGCTGGAGAAATTCACTTTCCTTCTTGAGCAACACATGGCTACCACCGAGAGTCGTTTGTCCCATAGTGCCCAGAACCAATCCGATCAGCCAACTGATGTGGCCGGTACCGGTGCTGCGATTAGTTTGGCCGGTGGAGTTCGGACTAACTCGGACGTTACTCCAACGGATATACATTCCATTTCGAAGAGCTGCGTGTGGATGTTCCCCGATTCAATGGCTCCAACGTGGATGACTGGATTTACAAGATCAACAAGTTCTTCACCTTATATGGGGTCGACCCGGCGATGCGATTTGCTGTCGTCGTTTTTCACCTTGACGGTGAACCGTCCACGTGGTACTAATGGATGGAGAAAGGGGGTGCTCTCACGAGCTGGGAGATCTTCCTTCATGAGCTGCGTAAACGTTTCAGTGCTTCCATTTATGATGATCCACTGGGTTACATCTCCAAGCTGGTCCAGACAGGACCTGTCTCTCAATTTCGTGCTGAGTTCGAAGCTCTAATGACACAAATTACAGGTGTTTCTGAACCTATGTTTCTGAATTTCTTTATTTGGGGATTGAAGCAGGAAATCCGCCGGGAACTTCTGATTTCTCGTCCCTCGTCTCTAGCCGACGCTATGGCTATGGCCCAGTTGTTTGAGGAGAGAATTGAGGACCTGATTCACTTCCAAAAACGCGAGGGGACCTGCATTTTTGTCGGTGGCTTTGCCCGTTCTGGTCTGTCTTCGGCCTTCTCGGGGTCTCAACTAATTACTCCAGCAGGCAGGAGCCCCCTTCAGTCCTAAAGAGGTGGAACTACTTCTCTGGGGTCCCCCCGGATTCCTATTTGGTGCCTCTCACTAGCCGAAGTCTGGGAGAAGCAAGAGAAGGGCCTTTGTTTCAACTGCAACGAGAAGTACCACATCAATCACCATTGCAAGAACAGAGTTCTCCTGATGTGTGGTGAGGAGGACGACTCGAAAGAGAGCGAGCGAGATACTGAGGTCAGTAATGGGAATGATGAGGAAGAGGTCAGCTTAATACTCTCTCTAACTCATTGAACCTTCGTATATTTCAGATTATGGCTTCTCATGGGAAGGAGAAATTGGAAGTGTTGATCAACACCAGCAGCAACAACAATTTCATAGAGGAATCGTTAGTGGAGAAATTGGGCCTCCAATGGGAATCTTCTCGTCAGTTCAAGGTATACATGGGAAATGGATAGTACTTAGTCTGCGACAAACAGTGTGTTGGGGTTGAATTGGATATGTAGGGGCATCGTTTTGTTGTTGATTTTGTTCTACCAATATGGGGTTTGGATGTGGTGCTTGGAATGCAGTGGCTCCGCACTTTGGGACATTGCTTACATGATCATAACGAACTCACCATGGACTTTCATTGGCATGGCAAGTAAGTTAAGTTGGCAGGAAGTACAGTCGCACTAACTAGGAAGGTTACTTTTTCTCAGTTCAATGCCATGATTTAGGAAGGGAGTGTTCAAGGGATCTTCTTGCTGAACACCATGTTCAACAAGGCTGGAGACCAAGCCACGTCCGGGACAGAGGAGATAGCCAAGCTCGAACTCGCATTACCGAAGGCAGCCCAGGGGATCATCCGTCGATACAGGACAATTTTTGAGGAACCTAGACGGTTACCTCTATTTCGTAGCATTGACCACCGGATTCACTTGCAAACGGGCACTACCCCTGTCAATGTTCAACCCTACCGATACCATTATTTTCAGAAGGATGTCATGGAGAAATTGGTTAAGGAGATGCTCGAGTATGGTTTCATTCGTCATAGCACTAGCTCGTATTCATCACCCGTCCTCTTAGTTAAGAAGAAAGATGGCTCATGGTGATTTTACGTCGATTACCGAGCCCTAAATTCGATCACCATCAAATACCGATTCCCTATTCCTACGGTCAACGAATTGCTCGATGAATTGGGAGGAGCTGTGATTTTTTCGAAGCTGGACCTGAGATCCGGTTACCACTAAATTTGAATGGATAGCAGGGATATTCCCAAGACCGCCTTCCGAACTCA
>NW_010363484.1:0-1027 GCF_000414095.1 Morus notabilis | reverse complement strand
AAAAAAAAAAAATCAAACAAACAAACAAACTATACAAACTTTAACTCCTGCATATATGGCATGGTTTAAACCAAAATCATTTTCCCCAAGGGAATAACATACTCTGTGAGGAACTATTGGTAGAGAAAAATGATTATCGCTTACTATTTGACGAAGGAATGACGATAAAAAGTAATTACCTACAAACGCAACTACTTATTGCAGAACTTACTTTGCTGGTAGAACAAACATGTTTAACTCAACAAGTACAGTGGAAAAAGTAGGGAGAGAAAGAAGGCTTATGCCCCACACAGAACCAAGTTTCGCACAGAATATTCCTCAATAATAATAAAAAACACTCTTTACTTGAACATGCATTTCTACAGAATCAGCTCTGAGCTGAGGCTGCAGGATTGGTGTTCGGAAACGTCGCCAAACCAGCACCGCCCTCTGGATTACCAGGGTCCTCACTAGCATGCCGAACAAACTCTTCAGGCGACATGTTGGTACTATGGCACGCACAAACGATCCTGATTTGGTTCGCATTGTATCTGTAAGTAACACCGGAAATTGTCCTGCCATTTGGACCTGGAGCAGTAGTAGAAACCCATGGAAGATTTGGGCAGGAACCAGATCCTCCGAATTTGATGTCTGCAAGAATGCCCGGTTTTATAGCCGAGAATTCGAGAGCGAAACCATCTCCTACAGAGCGGTCAGGTGCATCTTTTACCCTGAGGTTTGCGCTGCTTCCTTTGCCATCTTCTTCTGCGTGTGAAGAGGAGCCCTCCTCAGTGGCTTGCTGTTTCCCATCGCCCTTTGCCTGTTCCAAAGTCCTCACATCATGCTGTGCTGCCTCAGATGGCTTATGTGAAATTACTTGCATTAGAGCTACAGCAACAGAAGGAGAGCAAGCATTCATTTTTCCATTTAACCTTAGCAAAACGAAACCAATAATTGATAGAGAAAAATACAAAGAACTCGATAGTAAAACTATCCCATGAAATCTGAAACTTAAAACAGAGCTATAGCTAGTCATATTCTGAGAAAC
>NW_010363483.1:520-771 GCF_000414095.1 Morus notabilis | reverse complement strand
CTCTTCGCGATCTACGACTGCGAACGGTGAGAAGTTTTGGTGTCGTAACAGGGCCCATAATCCGTGAGATCGAGCTCTCTTCGTACTCTACAACCGCCACGGGAACGGCGACAACTTTTGGTGTCGTAACAGGGCCCATCATCTGATAGATCGAACCTCTCTTCGCAGTCTACAGCTGCCACGTTTTTGGCGAAAATTTGGTGTCCCCTAACGGGGCCCATCGGGCGTTAGATCGAAGCTCTCTTCGCGCC
>NW_010363483.1:0-479 GCF_000414095.1 Morus notabilis | reverse complement strand
ATGGGGCCCATTAGCGGTTTGATCGAAGCTCTCTTCGTGATCTACAATTGCCACGGAACGGTGAAACTTTTGGGGTCATAAAAGGGCCCATCAGCCGTTAGATCGAAGCTCTCATCGCGATCTACGAATGGCACGGGAACGGTGAAAACTTTTGGTGTCGTAAAGAGGCCCATAATCCGTCAGATCAAAGCTTTCTTCGCCCACTACAACCGCCCTGAAAACCGTTGCAAATTTTAGTGCCGTAACGGGCCCCATTAGCCGTTAGATCGAACCTCTCTTCGCAATCTACAATGGCCAAAGGAACGCTCAAAACTTTTGGTGTGTAACGGCGCCCATGAACCGATAGATCTAATCTCTGTTTGCGCTCTACAACCGCCATGGGAATGGCGACATCTTTTGATTGTCATAACGAGGCCCATCATCCGTCATGTCGAAGCTCTCTTCATGCTCTACAACTGCCACGGGAACGGGGACAACCT
>NW_010363482.1:0-548 GCF_000414095.1 Morus notabilis | reverse complement strand
GGTAACCTAAAAGGTTACGGGTTTGTGAGCCGAGGAAGGTATTGCGGCCCAAAATTCTCTTACCCATACTTGTGCGGCTGATAGGTCTAACCCGAGCCTACCTGCCCGAGTTACACCTCTATATGGATGTTTGAACAAGTCTATTGAGCTTTACCACCAAAATAATGAAAAGGTCATTGCTATTATTTACATTACTTTTTTGGAAATCAATGACGGACAGTAATGGTCCAGCAGGGCTACGTGCCCCACTCTTTTGAAAAAGTAAAATAAAATAAAATTAAGACATGACCCACATGTTTTCCAATCTTACGTATCTCCAATGTAACGTAAACTGTAAGGAAACGTTTGGTTCATAGATTAGAATTATAAGATTAAAATTATTTTCGATTTACGTGTATTTTTTGTGAGAGAAAATACTGTAGCGAATCATGAACCATGATTCGAATCCGGATACAAATTCCCCAACCAAATAATCCCTAAATTACCCATATTAAAAGGGTTTTTTTTTTCCGATAAACCTTCTTATTCGTAGTGTTAATTTTTTATCA
>NW_010363481.1:0-922 GCF_000414095.1 Morus notabilis | reverse complement strand
CGTCGTATCATCTCACATATGGACGAGGATTCAACAGTTGTAAATACTGCTTACTCAAGTAAATCAAGTTCTGGTACAAGAGATTCATTCACATTGATCCCTCGATCCAGAGTTGATGTGACGCAACATATGACCCAAACTGAAAACAGACATATACTACATATGTCTGAAATTGAAAGCCAACGTATGCAACAAATCTCTGAAATTGAAAGCAAATCTTCTGAACAAGTTCGTGCATCAGCATTCGTGAGAGTTTTTTACTATAGTAAAAAAGTTAAATGTGATTGTTTATGAGAACTTTTTACTGTAGAAAAACTCAAATTCTAAACTCGAATATGCGAAATGAACATGGTCTAAATCCCGACTAAGATATATACTGTCCTCACTCAAATAATATATTTTTTTCCATGCCCATTTTATTTCACTTTACTCTTTCACTTTTGACCTTTTATCTAGCCTACCCTTATGAATGGAGAAATTACGGGGAACGAAAACGACAAATTAAAATGATTGTTAAATGATTTTTTTCATTAATAAGATGTGTGAATTGTCAAACGATTGGAAGTTTTGTTACTTCCTTTCCTGATGTGATGCCAACTTTAGTTGTATTTTCTACTTCTTTATAAGTTATTTTCTAGCTTTATGGTCACTTGGGCCTACGTTTTACTTCTAGTTTGGTTTCGTCACTTGTTTGAAAAAATGAAGAATTTATTCTTAAAAATGTATGAGTCTAGATTTTTATTTTTTATTTTTAATAAATACTTTTTTATTAGTATAATTATTTGACTAAAAAATTAAATCAATAGTAAAGAGTAAAAATCTTGACTCATGCACTTTTAAAGAGTATTTGTCAAAATTATCCCACTAGTTTTCAATTGTTTCTGTGTCGTTACTTTTTATAATTTATATCTGTGCACCGTTA
>NW_010363480.1:0-1514 GCF_000414095.1 Morus notabilis | reverse complement strand
TGATGCAGAAGTTCATTATATGATGAAAAAATTGGAATGCTTTGCTATATCAGAAGCGAAAGGCTTTTGAGAATGAGAAAGTAAGAGCGACGACATGCTTGTGGTTGTGGCATTCAAGAAATTTCTTGTGAAGATTGGAGGCAAGTTTGAGAGAGAGTAGTGCCCTGCATTTTTTTTTTTTGGTTTAAGGAGTTGAAAGAGCACTGTGTTTTTCTTGATTTCCCGATCCCGCCGTCTCACAATTCCATCGACCTCTCGTGATCCTTTGAGGAAGCTGGGCAACGTTATGCGCTGGTGGGGCAGAGACGTTTGGCCGCCGTGGAGAGATGCGCGGTGGGGAGGAGATTGTGTCGTCTTGGGCGACAAGCTATATCGCGTGGCCGTGGGGGAGAGCTGGCTCGTGTCGCCATCAAAGGAGGAGTACGAAGAATTGCCGGAGGTGGTGGAGGAGTTTGCCGGCATTTGGTCATAGACGCAGTTGGCTTAAAGAAGAAACGATTTTTTTTTTTTTTTTTTGGGGTTTTCGTTTTTGTTTTAGCTAATCAGGCGAGTTGGGTTAAAAAAAAAACGTTTTTTTTTTTTTTTTTTTTTTAGGGTTTTCGTTTTTGTTTTAGCTAATCAGGTGTAATCTAAATCATTATTATCTGGTGTATCTCTTTTAAACTGAACCGTTAAACGCAAATCAATTTGGCTAATCAATTTGGTACTCTACAAGTGGGAAAAAGCAAGGACCCTTGCCATAGACTTTCTCTAAATTCACTCTTAACATTTCTCTCTTCTCATCGCCGCCGCACTCTCTTTCTCCTCCCCTCTCTCGGACCATTCTTTCCGCCGTCGTCGTGGCTAGAAAAGCCGTCGCCATTGCGTGGGAAGCCCGTTTTCATGCCGTCATCGTTCTCGTTCGCATGGGATCTCACGAACGACGAGCTTTCTCTCCTCTCTCTCTATCCGCCTCCGCCTCGGCCTCCGTCGGAGTCTCTCTCACAATTCCGGAGACGCTCAGATCCTCCCTTTTAGATCTCCACTGTTCGCTGCGAAGCTTCAGAGACGAGATCGGTGTTGGATCTCGCAGCTCGCCGGAGACGTAGCACGTGACCAGATCCTGTTTCTCCGACGCCTGATGTCTCCGGATCTCCGGTGTTCTCCTTGGATCTCCGATCTCAGTTGATTTTCTCCTTAGATCTCCGATCTCCAACGTCCTTCTCTCTTTGCATTTGACTCTCTCTTCTCACCGTGAAGACGTCGTGCCCTAGTGATCGCTTGGAATCGATGATGCAGATTCGACTTCCGGTTCTCCACAGCACCAACGTCGTGACGTCCCGGAGTTGGGCGAGGTAACGATTGCAGATTTTTCCGGTGGAGATGAAACAATTTGTAGCATAGCTGAAGGCTGTAGAAATTTGAAGAAACGTCGGGAGTTTAATTGGTGACTCGATTTATGAATTTTTTATTATAATAAAAAAATTAAATGCGGTTATTTTTTAAATTTTTTTATTATAATAAAATTTAAATTT
>NW_010363479.1:0-943 GCF_000414095.1 Morus notabilis | reverse complement strand
CACGAAACAACAGCCAGCTCAATGGGGGCTTAAGCCCCACTCAAATTTTAAATCCTTATATATATATATATATATATGATTATTTTCATAAATGTCAACTATGAATGGGGCTTAAACCCCACTCAAAATACCTCATGATACATAGAAAAAAGACCAAATTACTCACTCCAAATCCGTCTATAATTGTAACAAATTTACTTATGTGGCAATCATTAAACGTTATTAAAGCCACTAAATTTTAATTAAGCATATAAAAATGCTTAAATATTTTTAAAAGAAAATGCTTATTTCAAAAAAAAAAAAAAACATAAAAGCGCCTTACATTCTATGTATTTAAGAGGTAGCCATTTCCAGCAGGAAGGGCGCCCCAGCGCTAAGTTTGGGCGCTGCGGCACTAAAATAGACTCAATACAATTTCCAGCAAGCAAGGCGCCGCAACGTTGATTTTGGGCGCCGCAGCGCTGGAATGGGCGTTGCAACGCCAGTGATGGGCGCTGCAGCGCACAGACAGTTTCTGGTTTGCCAGAAACTGGCGCTACAGTGCCCAAATCATTTTGTTGCAGCGCCATAACGATCATACATATTTTTGAAACTTGAATTGACACCAATTCAAATGGAAAGGTGCATTTTCAAGTTTGGTTGTGTTTGTACCTATTGGTGTGATAAAAAACTATAAAAAGAACAAGAATTGCTGATAAATATATAGAAATTATACTCTACAATTCTTCTCTCTTCTTGTTCAAAAATTTCCAAAAATTCAAAGAGTTCTTGTGTTCTTAATGTTGTTGTCAATTTTCTTGTGATTAACAACTTGAAAGCTTATCATATTCCGAGAGCGATTTGCCGAGAATCCAAAACAATCTCTAACGAGAGGGGGCAAATTACGTTTTAAGAAAAGCGTACTTTCTACGTGTTTCAAGTCTCTTATCCCTCAATATTTCCA
>NW_010363478.1:0-1912 GCF_000414095.1 Morus notabilis | reverse complement strand
ATTTGCCATTGCCGTGTTGAATCAACGAGATGGCCTGATTCAGCAAGCAATACTTGTCTTCAAAACTGCACGGAGAAATCCCTTCATCTAGCAGGTCGTTTCAAATTATTCTCATGAAGAGCGATAAATTGTTGAACTCCCTTCAACACTGCATACGTCTTCTCTCGAAGAATGATAATAATTTGGATATAAGAAATGGGTGGAGAAAAATTAGAACAATTACAATATATATTATCACTTTCTATTACATGACATGATCTGATGAATCCAGCCAACGTTAAATAGACGCATTATATTTTAGTTGGGTCATGATGTCGATCGATAACGCTGGTTAATTAACTAGTAACTAAAGTAGTCCCTAAATGAAAATTAAGAAGTCTTGGTCTTTGGTCTTTTATAGTCGATGTTGATAAAGACCCAGCACTGAGTATAGGGACAAGTAGTGTGAATGATACAGAAAGGACAAAAACAGAAATGGGAAAGTATATTTGGAGTTACTTGATATTACAAAGACTTGAAATGGTCTTCGTCTATCAATTTCTCGAGATAAATTAAGTAAAATAGCTGAAAGTCAACATAATACATATATCATACATATATGGTTTCATACATAATGATAAATTGTCAATACTGAAAGGAATTTTTAGGAGGTTGGAAGGTATTTTGAACACATTCTTCGCTTAAAAAATATTAATACTAAGACATGGAGTTTGAATAGGTACTTATATCATGTTTGAATACTTCAGATTTTCATGCTTAAATCCGACTTAACCATTCCAAAGTCAACTTTTCAGAAATCAAGTCATCACCACAATTATTTTGAAAAATTACAATTAAACCCAAAAACCAATCCCATCAAAATATAGAACATAGTTCCAAATTATAAACCACTTTAGATAATAAAATGTTCATTAAAAAACATAGGAAGAAAATTCCTAACATTTCCTTGCTTGGAGGTTTGCTTTCTCTGGAAGATAATTTAGTCCAAGTTGCATTTTTTTCCTAGCATATAATAACAATATAATTTTTCAATTGCATGATTAATATATGTGTTAGATCTGTGTTTTTTTCAATTTAATAAATTTTTTGGTTTCAACATGTTCAAATATTCAAGCAAAATAATGATATAGAAAATAAAAGACACGCGAGATTAGTATCGTGGTTCGGTAACCACCTATATCTACGGGATCACGCCTAGACTGAATATCCCACTAATTCTCAATGATTACAAATACTAATCGGACTTATAGAAATAAAGACTCTCTCTTTGAAATTTGCCGCCGCCGTATAGAATCAACTAGATGGCCTGATTTAGCGAGTACCACTTGTCTTCAAAAATACACGGCGAAATCCCTTCGTATGGTAGGTCGCTCTGTTCCGAAAGTTTCAAATTCTTCTCATGAAGCTAGAACGATAAATTGTTGAACTCCCTTCAACACTGCATACGTCTTCTCTCGAAGAATGATAATGGAAACTTCTCAAAACATTATGCATGAAACCCAAGAAGCCCAGAGAATGAATGGTTCTAAATTCTATACTTATAGAACTTCTATTCCTTATCTTCACGTTGGCACAATCCAAGTCAAATTTAAATTATCTCCAAACTTACTCAAAATTCAAATTGTCGCACAATCTGTTCCACGACTTGTTTTTAATTCAACTCAATTTAAACTAAGATTATCTCATCAAATCTTCTTTAAAACTTTGACTCCTTGTTTTTATCTTTCCAGCAACTTATCTTCTCTGGAACTCATCACTTCATTTTAAAATTCAAATACTTTGATCAGATAAACTAGCTCAACACGTCATTATCTTCTCAAACCTTTTTTTTTAATTTTCCTGAAAAACCGTTGTTAAAAATTACCAACTAAAATCTTAATAATATGTATTGATTGATATAGTGTGTCCTATG
>NW_010363477.1:0-1446 GCF_000414095.1 Morus notabilis | reverse complement strand
TTTAAAGATATGTGAATGAAAACCCGAAATCGGTTCTTTCTCAAACAGTTGTGAAACAATGGAAAAACAAATCAAAATTCTTTGAAAAACACACAAAAAAAAAGGTGAAATATTGCACTATTCTAAAGTTCCTTGGTGTGTATCCACAGCTTTGTTCTTTGATATAATGGTGTCAGGAATAACAGAATTCCTTTTAGCACTATGCCCCTGATTTGAAGGTGCTTTAACGATAAGCTAAAAAGTTGTTGGCTCCAATGTGTTTTATCCTCTTAGCTATTATTCCTACTATTATGAGTCCTTTGAAATCACATTAATTAAGGCTCTTTATTTCCATCATTACATGGCTTCCTGTGTCCTTGGACTTGGTGGTTGAGGAATTGTGTCTTTTTCTTCATTAAATAAGTCTGATTTTGGGGGGAAAAAAAAAAGGGGTAATTTAGTCCTCATGGAGTTCTTTGGTTTGGCAGATTCAACTTGGCCAAGTTCCTTGTCATCTCTCAGCTTCTTGATTTTTCCTTGTGGATAAGAACTTCAATAATTTCAGAAAGCTCTTTTTTTTTTTTTTTTTTGTGGGGGTGTCATATTCTGGTAGGCCTTGACCAGTTCATCTAACCACTGAACTAAGAAGTTTCTGCAAAACTCCTCTAAGAAAGACTGAAACCCTAAAAGAATACAATTAAAGTTTGAACACTGAAATCAAGAAAGATGTTTTCTGGTCCATTTGCTAAACAGAGATTCGAAGATAAAATAAAGTGAAATTCTATTGCCTCTCCTTCCAGGAAGAAGAGAGAACATCCACCAATCAGTATTTCCATATAGTATTCAATATATATATATATATATATAGTACAAGTGTAGACAGCAAATGTTATATATTTCTTTTTCTTGGTCTATTTTGAACATTTGGCTAGTAGAAGTGCCTAACGTAATATGTCAAGAATAGATTTTCATGAAATAATCTATAGATAAGTTTGTGACACGAGATTTTTTTTTTTTTTTGATAGATTCAGTGTACCTAACTTTTCCTGTGTACCAATCAAATCTTATATCATCATTGGAATTTTGATGTTTTCGATTGGCTGATTATTTAATTAACATATGCAAGTTGCTCAAGAAACCTATCAAAATCCTAGACGAGTATAGGATCAAGATAAATAAGAAATATTTGCAAGTTGGTCAAGGCAAAACTGCGTGTTGATCTCTAACTGTCTAGCTCATCACAAGATCCACTGATAAAACAAAAATAGGTAGATTGCAATAGCAAGAACAAACGATTGCTTAAAAACAAAACGCAGTACTTGTGCATTATAATATGGAACTTCTGTAGGAGGGACTATTTATTTTCTTTATTGATAAGAACTGTTATTTAATCGTGTGATTATTTTTTTAAAGATCTTATTTATAAGTATCACGTTTCAAATTTACAACGCTACATATAGAATTGCT
>NW_010363476.1:0-1296 GCF_000414095.1 Morus notabilis | reverse complement strand
AAAAATTCTAATTGAGTCTACTGATGGTCATATATAGAATGATCTGAATCTTGAGTTATTTGTAAACTCCTATTTATGATTTTGTGTCTTTTTATTTATTCGGTATGGATTTCGAGATTCTAAATCTCATTCCTTGTATCTTGGAGACATCAAGAAATAGGTAGCCAGGAATGTTAATATTACGAGATGAAATTCATTCCATCTTGAGAAAGAAGCAGATAAATAATTCTCTTGAGGATTGATTCGGTACTTAGATTAGTAGGAACTCTAATTCATGAATGTGTTTTATGAATCACTATCCATTAGAGAATCGATAGTACTCAAGGATAAAGATGTAATTAGAGAGGCTAACGCATTTCACCTAGCTCTAATTATGAATTATTAATGGAGGATCGATATATATGTAGTGACTATACCAAATGGACATTTCAAGTTCTTAGACGTAAATTATGTCCAAAATTTCGAGAGTACAATTCCAAGTTTTTAGGGGAGTAACTTTGAAATTAATAGAATTAATTAATTAATTAAAGAGTTTAATTAATTATTATTTTTTATTGGAGCTCAGAATTATAGGTCCATGAGTCCGCACGTTATCCTTGTAATATTTGCAAGACAATGTGAATTATTGGGATTTAATATCGCTCAAAATAAATAATGTGATTGTTTAATTAAATTAATTTTAGAACATATTGTGGTGGGACCACAAGAGGCCACATGCCAAGGCATAGGGATGTGCAGGGGGCATGTGGCACAAGATGAATTCCACTGGAATTCAGTTGATTGCTCTCCAAGGTATCCTATTTACTTGTTTGACAAGTTTTACAATCAAATTCAAAAGAAAAGTAAAGTTTGACTTTAGTTAGATTTGAATTTGAGCTAAAATTAGAAACTGGATTAAGAAGGAACTTTTTCTTTCTCCTACCTATTATTTGTGATAACCACATGGAGATCTCCCTGTGGTGTGGCCGATCGAGTAGTAAAGGGAAGGGAGGAATTTTGTTTCCAAAATTAAATGGGAACTGCATTTTAAATGAGATTTAATTTTTTATTACTTTGTCTTCAAGTTAAAGTAAAGGAGTCCTCCTAGTGTTCTATAAATAGGAGTCAATAGAAAATTAGAAATCATAATATTTGCTCTCCTTTCCTAATGGTGGCCGAATTTCTCAGAGAGAAAAAGAGTAGAAAAGTTCTTCCAATTCTCAATTTCATCACATACATGCATTGAGAGTGGTGAAATAGAAAATAATGAGTGATCATAATCCGATAGTTCTATATTAGAGCCCAGACTCTACATCT
>NW_010363475.1:0-303 GCF_000414095.1 Morus notabilis | reverse complement strand
TCTAAGGGCCGATGGGCCCCGTTCTGACACCAAAAGTGTTCACCGTTCTAGTAGCGGTTATGAAGCGTGAGAAGAGCTATGATCTAACGGCTGATGGACCCCGTTCGGGCATCAAAAGTCATGGCCGTTCTCGTGCCGGTTGTAGAGCGTGAGGAAAACTTTGATCTCACGGCTGATGGGCCCCGTTTCGGCACCAAAAGTTGTTGCCGTTCTCATGGTGGTTGTAGAGCGTGAGGAGAGCTTCGATCTGACAACTGATCGGCCAAGTTCTGAAACCAAAAGTATCGCCGTTCTCATCGCGGT
>NW_010363474.1:0-558 GCF_000414095.1 Morus notabilis | reverse complement strand
TTCATGGTTCAGTGTTAAGGGTTCAGGGTTCAGGGCTCGGGGTTCAGGGATGGTTCAGGGTTCAGGGTTTAGGGTTGTGGGTTTACGGTTTAGGATTTAGGGTTTGGGGTTTAGGGTTCGGGGTTCAGTGTTCGGCGTTCGGGGTTCAGGGTTTTGGGTTTGAGGTTCGGGGTTCACGGTTCACGGTTCAGGGTTAGGGTTCAGGGTTCAGAGTTCAAGGTTCACGGTTTATGGTTCAGGGTTCAGGGTTCAGGATTCAGGGTTCAGGGTTTAGGCTTCTTGGTTCTGGGTTCAGGGTTCAGGATTCAGGGTTCAGGGTTTAGGGGTATGGGTTCTGATTTCAGGGTTGGGGGTTTAGGGGGTTTCGGGTTTAGGGTTCAGGGTTCAGGGTTCGGAGTTCGGGGTTCAGGGTTCGTGGTTCAGGGTTAGGGGTTCGGGGTTCAGGGTTGGGGTTCGGGGTTCTAGGTTTAGGGTTTAGGGTTTGGGGTTTAGGGTTTAAGGTTTAGGGCTTAGGGTCTAGGGTTTAGGGTCAAGGATTTAGGGTCTAGGGTTTAGGGT
>NW_010363473.1:0-555 GCF_000414095.1 Morus notabilis | reverse complement strand
ACACATTAAAGACTCACACCCTATTAGATACATTAAAGCCCAAAATACCCAAAGCTTAGTAGATCATTTTTAATTGGGCTTAACCTTATATGATAGCCCACAACACATAATTATTCACATATAAGCCCAACGTTGGATTAATGATCCAACAATTTCTGCTTTGATTTGGTTCAGATAGGCTGTTTTTGGAACTACTCTGCTTATGTATTTACAGATATATGAATTAGGTTGGAACTGGGACAACTTAGAACTTTTAGCACAGGGGTCATTGGCTGGACACCTTTTGGAGTGTGGCTGTCAACTTACAGGGGGATACTTCATGCATCCAGGTGAACTTTCATTTTATTTTGATTCCATAATAGCTCAAAACCTAAATTAAATTTTCAAGGTAGAACTGAAGCTACTTTTTTCTATGGCTTTTTTTTTTTCATGAAGAACAGTGGTTTGTTTTTGTTTTTGTTTTTTCCTTTTTTGTTTCGATTTTTTTTCTTTTTCTGTAGGAGACAAGTACCGAGACATGCCTTTCTCTCAACTTCTTGATTTGTCACTTCCTTA
>NW_010363472.1:0-900 GCF_000414095.1 Morus notabilis | reverse complement strand
ACTAAGCAAAAGCAGATGAGTATCTTTTTAGCACGTTGATCAACTTCCGATCGTCCTCCTCACTCAAATATGTCGATATGATGACCGGCTTAATGGAGACATCTCCCAAGAATACGTAGTGAAGATGGTCGGGCAATTGCTTCAAAACTAGCCCGTCACTAGTGGTGGCTTTCAATTCTGAGCCTTTATAAATTGTGGGCACCTTAAGTACATCCTCTTCCTTCGAATTAACCTTCTCCTCCGGTAGCGCCTCTAGAGCATAGACACTATCAATCAAATCCACTTCACGTGCACCGAACTCCACCCCGAGATCCCCTTTAGAGAGCGATGTTGAAAGAAATCTCTCCAAAGGGTCCTTATAAATAATGGTTTGAAAGAAGTCCTTTAAGCACGGGGCCACTACATCCACCAGGTTACAACTTGGTTGCTCTTCTAGAAATTTCATGGCGTTACTAATGTTGAACTTTACCTCTTCGCCGTTCACCCGAAGTGTCAAGTTACCATTATGGACATCAATCAAAGCCTTCCCGGTAGAGAGAAAAGGTCAGCCTAGAATTATAGGAATTTATTAGTCTTCCTCCATGTCTAACACCACAAAGTCAACCAAAAAAATGAATTTATCAATTTTAACCAAGACATCCTCGATAATACCTTTAGGGTAGGTGAGAGAGCGGTCCACCAATTATAGTGAGATGGTGGTAGGTGTGATCTCTCCAAGATTGAGTTTCCGGAAGATAGAGAATGGCATGAGATTGATGCTAGCCCCAAGATCACACAAGGCCTTCTCAATGTGAAGTTCTCCAATGATGCATGAGATGGTAAAACTACCCAGATCCTTCAATTTCTCTGGTGTTGTCTCTTTATGATAGCGCTACATTCTTCCGTAAGCTTCACTGTCTC
>NW_010363471.1:0-1352 GCF_000414095.1 Morus notabilis | reverse complement strand
AAATGTCCAGAGATTAGAGTTAAGGTCGGACTTGGCCCGCTATATTACGTACGTTATGAGGTGTGATATTTACTTCACCAACTTTCTTTCTTTCTTTTCTCTTTCTTTTCTTTTTTATTTTTTGTGATGGAGAGCACCAGGGCCACCACCCTTTTTTTTAGTATCTATTTTTTTTTTTTTTTTTTGGTGATAGAGAGTTTCCTCAAGTTCCCCACCCACACACCACCTTTTTTTTTTTTTTTAATATTCAGTTTACTAAGTATAAGAGTAACTCTAATTATACTAACTATTTCATAATTTTAATCAAAATGGTTAATGATTTAGTTTTTTTTTAAAATTTTTTTATCATTTCAATCATTAGCTAAATAGTTAGTTATTTTAGAGAATACCTTCCATATTAACTAAGTACAATTAACATAGAGAGGTTAGACATTTTATTTTGTGTATTATTTTATTCTTTCAATTGTAATAAATGTAAAGTTTCTTTTTTGTAAATTCATTGAATTTATTATATTTTAAATTCAATTAATATTAAAATAATCTGTATTTAACTAAAATAAAGAGTGTAATTAAAGTGACTTATTAAAAAATTATTAGATAAAATAACTTTTTAGTCATTTTAATTAAAATTTACCTAAAACTTAAAAGTTCCTTAGGAGATGCTCTAACACAACTCCCTACTACACAACATCTATAAAACAAAAGGAGGAATATTAGGTCATAACAAATTTATTGGTAATAAGTGACGTAGTAAATGCCTTCCTAGTTTTTATTGATTAAATACAATCTTAAGAAATGTCAGTATCAGTCTTTGTATCACTTTTTGTACTTCTTATTTGACATATAGACTCGACTAACATGATATATTATTATTTAAACAGAAAATAAGATAGTATAGTACGCGTATCAAATAATAAATATAAAGAGTGTTAAAGGGAGTAATAGAAAGAATGATGTTGGCGGTTCTCTATAACCTTTTACAAATACATTTTGAGAAATGTTAGGTTCAATCACTTAGTCACTCTTTTTGTCACTCTCTACTTTTTGCTATAGTCACGTGACATCTCATTTCCCTATAAAAAAGAAGCATGTTTATAAACCCCTTTTTTAGATTTAATTACAATACTGCCACTCATTTGTTCAACAAGCATTGTGAAAACTAAGAAGAAAATTTTTAGAAAGAGAAACTAAAGTGAGAGAGTTTTGTTAATATTGTAAATGTATATAAAATGAAGAGTTTTAAAGTTCTATTTATACGAAAATTTTTAGTACTATCTACACATTATTTATTATTTACAGTTATTATTTATACAGTAAGATTCAAATATGAACAAGTAATTTTGACTGATATA
>NW_010363470.1:0-734 GCF_000414095.1 Morus notabilis | reverse complement strand
CTTCAATTTGGTATATTACTGCTCCAGTAATGATATCTAGATAAAAAGTCATGACCATTTTCCGTCAAAGTTCTCTGATTTTTTTCCTCTGAAACTGATAAAGCAAGTGAATTTTGGCCCGAAAAATTTGGTTTGAGGGTTTTGCCCTATCATGATTGTAGAGCTCGAAAAGGACTTTCATTTGGTATATTATAGGCCCATAATCGATTTGTAGATAAAAAGTTATGGCCGTTTTCAGTTACAGTTCTCTGATTTTTTTCCTCCAAACTGATGAAAATAAGTGAATTTTGGCCTGAAAAATTGGGTTTGTGGGCTTTTCCCTACCATGATTGTAGAGCTCAAAAATAGCTTCGATTTGGTATATTATAGGCCCAGTAACGATATCTAGATAAAAAGTTATGCCCATTTTCAGTCATAGTGCTCCAATTTTTTCCTCGGAAACTGTTGAAAACTAGTGAAGTTTGGCCCCAATAATTGGATTGGTGGGCTATCCAATGCCATGATTGTAGAGCTCAAAAATAGCTTCGATTTGGTATATTATAGGCCGAGTAACGATATCTAGATAAAAAGTTATGGCCATTTTCAGTCATAGTGCTCCAATTTTTTCCTCAGAAACTGTTGAAAACTAGTGAAGTTTGGCCCCAATAATTGGGTTGGCGGGCTATCCAATGCCATGATCGGAGAATTTGAAAATAGCTTCGATTTGGTATATTATAGGCCCAGTAACGATATCT
>NW_010363469.1:0-576 GCF_000414095.1 Morus notabilis | reverse complement strand
TTGGTGTCGTAATGGGGCCCATCATCCGTTAGATCGATGCTCTCTTTGCTATCTATGACTGCCACGGGAACGGCCAGAAGTTTTGGTGTCGTAACGGGGCCCATAATACGTGAGATCGAGGCTCTCTCCGCACTCTACAACTGCCACGGAAACGGCGACAAGTTTTGGTGTCGTAACGGGGCCCATAATACGTGAGATCGAGGCTCTCTCCGCACTCTACAACTGCCACGGAAACGGCGACAAGTTTTGGTGTCGTAACGGGGCCCATAATACGTGAGATCGAGGCTCTCTCCGCACTCTACAACTGCCACGGAAACGGCGACAAGTTTTGGTGTCGTAACGGGGCCCATAATACGTGAGATCGAGGCTCTCTCCGCACTCTACAACTGCCACGGAAACGGCGACAAGTTTTGGTGTCGTAACGGGGCCCATCAGCCGTTAGATTGAAGCTCTCATCGCGATCTACGAATGGCACGGGAACGGTGAAAATTTTGGTGTCGTAACGAGGCCCACAATCTATCAGATCGAAGCTCTCTTCGCCCTCTACAAACGCCACGAAACCGTGACAATTTTTTG
>NW_010363468.1:0-1630 GCF_000414095.1 Morus notabilis | reverse complement strand
CCCCATTTCAACACCAAAAGTTGTCGCCATTCCCGTGGTGGTTGTAGGCCGCGAAGAGAGCTTGGATCTAACACCCGATGGGCCCCGTTAGGACAGCAAAAGTTTTCACCAAAAACGTGGCAGCTGTAGATCACGAAGAGAGGTTCGATCTAACGGCTGATGGGCCCCGTTACGACACCAACAGTTGTCGCCCTTCCCGGGGCGGTTGTAGAGCACGAAGAGAGCTTCGATCTAACGGCTGATGGGCCCCGTTACGACACCAACAGTTGTCGCCCTTCCCGGGGCGGTTGTAGAGCACGAAGAGAGCTTCGATCTAACGGCTGATGGGCCCCGTTACGACACCAACAGTTGTCGCCCTTCCCGGGGCGGTTGTAGAGCACGAAGAGAGCTTCGATCTAACGGCTGATGGGCCCCGTTACGACACCAACAGTTGTCGCCCTTCCCGGGGCGGTTGTAGAGCACGAAGAGAGCTTCGATCTAACGGCTGATGGGCCCCGTTACGACACCAACAGTTGTCGCCCTTCCCGGGGCGGTTGTAGAGCACGAAGAGAGCTTCGATCTAACGGCTGATGGGCCCCGTTACGACACCAACAGTTGTCGCCCTTCCCGGGGCGGTTGTAGAGCACGAAGAGAGCTTCGATCTAACGGCTGATGGGCCCCGTTACGACACCAACAGTTGTCGCCCTTCCCGGGGCGGTTGTAGAGCACGAAGAGAGCTTCGATCTAACGGCTGATGGTCCCCGTTACGACACAAAACTTTGTCGTCCATCCCGGGGCGGTTGTAGAGCGCGAAGAGAGCTTCTATCTAACGGCTGATCGGACTCGTTTCAACACCAAACATTGTCGCCATTCCAGTGGCGGTGGTAGGGCGCGAAGAGAGCTTCGATATAACCTCTGATGGGCCAGCCCCGTTAAGACATAAAAGGTTGTCGCTAAATTCGTGGCGGTTGTAGAGGGGGAAGAGAGCCTTGATCTGACGGATTATGCGACCCGTTACGACATAAAAAGTTGTCGCCGTTCCTGTGCCAGTTGTAGATCGCGAAGAGAGCTTCGATCTAACGGCTGATGGTCCCCGTTACGACACAAAAATTTGTCACCCTTCCCGGGGCGGTTGTAGAAAGCGAAGAGAGCTTCGATTTAACGGCTGATGGGCCTCGTTTCAACCAAACGTTGTCACCATTCCAGTTGCGGCGGTAGGGTGCGAAGAGAGCTTCGATATAACTTCTGAAGGGCCGGCCCCGTTACGACACCAAAGGTTGTCCCCGTTCCCGTGGCAGTTGTAGAGCACGAAGAGAGCTTCGATATGACAAATGATGGGCCGCGTTACGATACCAAAAGATGTCACCGTTCCCGTGGCGGTTGTAGAGCGCGAACAGAGATTAGATCTATCAGTTGATGAGCGCCGTTACACACCAAAAGTTTTAAGCGTTCCTTTGGCCATTGTTGATTGCAAAGAGAGCTTCGATCTAACGGCTAATGGGGCCCGTTACGAGACAAAAAATTGTCACAGTTTCATGGCGGTTGTAGAGGGCGAAGAGAGCTTTGATCTGATGGATTGTGGGCCTCATTACGTCACCAAAGGTTTTCACCGTTCCCGTGCCATTCGCAGATCGCGATGAGAGCTTCGATC
>NW_010363467.1:559-764 GCF_000414095.1 Morus notabilis | reverse complement strand
GATGGGCCCCATTACGACACCAAAAGTTTTCATCGTTCCCGTGCCATTCCAAGATCGCGAAGAGAGATTCTTTAATCTAACGGTTGATAGGCCCCGTTATGACACCAACATTTGTCGCCCTTCCCGGGGAGATTGTAGAGCGCGAAGAGAGCTTCGATCTAACGGCTGATGGGCCCCGTTTCGACACCAAACGTTGTCGCCATTC
>NW_010363467.1:0-275 GCF_000414095.1 Morus notabilis | reverse complement strand
CTGATGGGCCTCGTTTCAACACCAAACGTTGTCGCCATTCCAGTGGTGGTGGGATGGCGCGAAGAGAGCTTCGATATAATGTCTGAAGGGCCGGCCCCGTTACGACACCAAAGGTTGTCCCCGTTCCCGTGGCAGTTGTAGAGCACGAAGAGAGCTTCGATATGACGGATGATGGGCCCCGTTACGACACCAAAAGATGTCACCATTCCCATGACGGTTGTAGAGCGCGAACAGAGATTAGATCTATCGGTACATGGGCGCCGTTACACACCAAA
>NW_010363466.1:0-2189 GCF_000414095.1 Morus notabilis | reverse complement strand
ACTTAAAATGTAAAAGAAAATTTATAAAAACAATAAAGATAAAAAAGTTAAAAAAAAACGAGTTAAGTAGATGAACGGCCACATGGCAGCCTTATATAAAAGTGCTTCGACTCTTTTATGTATTGTTAGATTAGATAAAAAAAAAACTTTTTTTTTTCAAAACATTTTCATTTCATTAATATTATGCTATTGTCTCACGTTTTTTTTTTGTTTTGTTGTTGTTGATGATTAATTTTTTCCCTATTTTCATTAATATGGATATAATTATCTTTATATATGTGAGATATTTTTTTTTATAAATAAACAAGAAAATAGGCATTTTTTAAAACAATGTGCTTATAATCGGTATTCTGTAAATAACTTTTTATTTATTTATTAATTTTTAAAAAATCATATTACCTTATATTATTTTTCTAATTAGGTGATTCTTATTGATTACGTACACTAAATGCTCTCAATAATTGCATTGATTCGAGAAGTAAGAATTTGAAAGCCAAAAGGTAAAATGAGATATTATTCACAATTTGAGGGAAGGAATCGGAATTTTCTTTTCACCGTCGAGAGCAGTGATGAATTAACTCTTCATGTAATCTACCTTTCGTGTTTATGAATTCTCTCGTTTATTTTACCGATTCGAATTTAGAATTCGAGTTTTGCTACAGTAAAAAGCTATCAGAAACAGTCACATCTAACTTTTTTGCTACAGTAAAAAGTTCTCACACAAAATCACATAGCAACTCGAATCAACGAAATAAACGGGTTGCATCACACGCGTAATAACAACATTGAAGATTGTACAATTTAAGGCATTGTTCATTTCACCGATTTAAGTTTTTAATTTTAATTTTATTACAGTTAAAAACTCTCATAAAAAGTCACATCTCAACTTAAATTAAAAACTCAAATTAACGAACTGAACAAAGATTTACATTTTGATTCTGCATCGCTACTAGCCATTCGATTATACACTGCCTATGCATATCCCATGTAAGAAAAAGTTTTCATACAATTTTAATGTTAATTAATTTATTTTTGTGTCATTAGCACATTAGTAATTACTACACATTATTATTATTTTTTTATAACTACTTACAATCATCATAATATACAGTTTAATAACTTGCAATAATTAGTACGATTTCTACAATAAACCGATATCACAATGACAATTTTGAACAAAGTGATATTCATGAGACTTTTTTTTAGAAAATTTTCTGGTTAGACACTCCTACTAACAGTATCAATTTTCGACCGTAATGTAATGAGGTGAAAATCACATTAATTAAAAAAGTATATAGAATAAACGATTTATGCTATAAATTTAAGGGTTGAAAATAAAAAATTACTGAGAAATCATTTTTTCTAATGCTATTAGAGAAAGTTTTTTTTTTCTTTTTTTTTTTTAGCAAAGTCCAGATAGTTAAATATTAACCCAATATTATGTGATATTCATGAGATTTTGTGTGTGTGTAAAGTCCTATATAAATAGTAATTAAATATTAACCCAATATATTGACCCGTTTATTCTACCGATTCGAGTTTAGAATTTGAGTTTTACTACAGTTAAAAGCTCTCAGAAATAATCACATTTAATTTTTTTACTATAATATAAAAATTTCATATAAAATTAACTCATAACTCAAATTAACTCAAATTACATGTCCTTCCCAACTATAAAATTTCCCAAAAACGACGTATCGTTCACTTCGCTGATTTGAGTTTAGAATTCGAGTTGAGATGTGACTTTATGTGAGAGCTTTTTACTGTAGCAAAAAAGTTAGATGTGATTGTTTGTGAGAGCTTTTTACTATAGAAAAACTCAAATTCTAAACTCGAATCAGTAAAGTGAATGGGGCCTTAAATAGCGTAATTTTTTTATTGCAAATTACTACCAAACTAACGTCACCCACGCCATCCCACTCCCCTCAAAAAACCTAAACTCCCCTATTTCCTTCTCTTCTCGTGTTGCATAAGCTTCCCATAATACCTCTCTATATTTATCTCAAGTTTTAAATTAAATAATATTAGCTCAAGAATTTTAATTCAAAACTCATCAGATTTTCTCTTCTTCCTCAAATCCCTTGAAACCCTAATTCTCATTTGCGTTGCTCATTCCTCCGTTTGGCTGCCGAGAAAATCATCATTTTTGTTAGGGCTTGACGCCGATTTTCTGCATTGATTCCGTTAAA
>NW_010363465.1:1250-15388 GCF_000414095.1 Morus notabilis | reverse complement strand
CAATACTAAAAGAATTTAATAAAAAAATGGAACCTTTATGGTAAAAATTACTATTTTAATCTATTGATAGGAATTGCTATTTGTAGGGCTGTTCATGGGTTGAGTTTGTGTGGGGTAGGACTTTTTCTTCTCCCGTCCCAAAAAGTGCGGATTGCACATATTTAGCCCCAATGATGTTAGAAAAATTTCACTAACCCAATGATGTTTGGGTTGGGTTGGGGTGGCGTGGGGTGGGTTGGGTGGTCGGTTTTAACATATAAAAAATAAAAAACTCAAAGTTCAATTCAACATTCAAATAGAAATAATAACTCCAACATTCAAACATATAGAAATTCAAAGTTCAATCTAACATCAAACATGAAGCAAAGTAGTCTATCCAACATCAAACATGAAGCACACATAAATTAGTCTACACTCTTAATATAAAGTAAACATAGAGACTTAATTCAAACATAAAGAAACGAGAGAGTAGAAATGAGTTGCCTACCTAGGGTTAGATATTTGAGGATGCAAGTTAGAGTGCGGATTATGTTGGGGTGTGTAGGTAATTATAGACCCAACCCACATCTCATTCTAAAACTTTGGGCTAGACATTGAATTGGCGGAAAAAAATTTTAATACTAAAAATTACATTTTTCGGATGAAGTTGGGATGAGGTGGGTTGGGCCTGCGGATTTTGCGGGTTTATGAACAACTCTAGCTATTTGTAAGTATCATTAAAGGGGTTGCTTTTTTTTTTTTTTTTTTTTTTAAACCAAAAAGAGTCAAGGGCGCTGAATAAGGTGAAGCCTACCCATTTTCTTTTAGGGAAAAAAAGCTCAAAAACACAAACAAAGCCAATATATGGTTCATTAAAGAAATCAAGATGACATGTCTCTCCAAAAATAGCTGGCCAATGAATAAAATCACATGGATAAAAAACTGCAAATGCTAACATCATATGAGATAAACCTAACTAATCCTAAGTACACATCACTACCGTGTTATAACTAGGAAAAGGAAATATGATATATCCAAAGTACGCATAAATTGAACTTGTCCTTCGGTACTCCTTTTAACTAATAAAAAAAAAAGAAAAGAAAGAAAGAAAGATAGAAAATAAGAAAGATTATTTTCATAAATACCCTTAAAATATGTATTCTATTTTAAAATATCTCATGACTTTTCAAAACGATCTAAAACACTCTATAATCTATAGAAAACTATTCAAAATATCATCTCCTTCTATTTCCGTCTATAATTTTAACGGATTACTGCCGTGTCGTGAAATTATACGTTTATAAAACGTATATTAATATATAAACCTAATTGTTCTCTTTCATATCATTATCATATTAATTAGTAACAATTATCACAAATAATTATTGTAATTGTTTTATGATAAAAGACGCACAATTTATTACGCATAAAATTAAGGATAGATCGGCCATTATTACCAATGGTAATTTGACAAACCACAAGAAATTATAACCAATACTAAAAGAATTTAATAAAAAAATGGAACCTTTATGGTAAAAATTACTATTTTAATCTATTGATAGGAATTGCTATTTGTAGGGCTGTTCATGGGTTGAGTTTGTGTGGGGTAGGACTTTTTCTTCTCCCGTCCCAAAAAGTGCGGATTGCACATATTTAGCCCCAATGATGTTAGAAAAATTTCACTAACCCAATGATGTTTGGGTTGGGTTGGGGTGGCGTGGGGTGGGTTGGGTGGTCGGTTTTAACATATAAAAAATAAAAAACTCAAAGTTCAATTCAACATTCAAATAGAAATAATAACTCCAACATTCAAACATATAGAAATTCAAAGTTCAATCTAACATCAAACATGAAGCAAAGTAGTCTATCCAACATCAAACATGAAGCACACATAAATTAGTCTACACTCTTAATATAAAGTAAACATAGAGACTTAATTCAAACATAAAGAAACGAGAGAGTAGAAATGAGTTGCCTACCTAGGGTTAGATATTTGAGGATGCAAGTTAGAGTGCGGATTATGTTGGGGTGTGCAGGTAATTATAGATCCAACCCACATCTCATTCTAAAACTTTGGGCCAGACATTGAATTGGCCGAAAAAAAATTTAATACTAAAAATTACATTTTTCGGATGAAGTTGGGATGAGGTGGGTTGGGCCTGCGGATTTTGCGGGTTTATGAACAACTCTAGCTATTTGTAAGTATCATTAAAGGGGTTGTAAGGGGGTTTTTTTTTTTTTTTTTTTTTTTTTTTTTTTTTTTTATAAAAAAACCAAAAAGAGTCAAGGGCGCTGAATAAGGTGAAGCCTACCCATTTTCTTTTAGGGAAAAAAAGCTCAAAAACACAAACAAAGCCAATATATGGTTCATTAAAGAAATCAAGATGACATGTCTCTCCAAAAATAGCTGGCCAATGAATAAAATCACATGGATAAAAAACTGCAAATGCTAACATCATATGAGATAAACCTAACTAATCCTAAGTACACATCACTACCGTGTTATAACTAGGAAAAGGAAATATGATATATCCAAAGTACGCATAAATTGAACTTGTCCTTCGGTACTCCTTTTAACTAATAAAAAAAAAAGAAAAGAAAGAAAGAAAGATAGAAAATAAGAAAGATTATTTTCATAAATACCCTTAAAATATGTATTCTATTTTAAAATATCTCATGACTTTTCAAAACGATCTAAAACACTCTATAATCTATAGAAAACTATTCAAAATATCATCTCCTTCTATTTCCGTCTATAATTTTAACGGATTACTGCCGTGTCGTGAAATTATACGTTTATAAAACGTATATTAATATATAAACCCTAATTATTGAAGGAAAACCAATTACTTAACAATTCTCAATTTACGTGTATTTTTATGAGAGAAAATATTATAACGAGCTACGAACTCTGATCTGAATCATGACACGGATCTTTGTTTCAAACACACGTTTAATATAAAATGACAAAAAAAAAAAGAAAAACAAAAATGAAAACAAATCAAGGTCTCGTTTATTTCAACAATTCGAGTTTAAAATTTGAGTTTTATTATAATAAAAAGCTCTCAAAATAATCACATTTAACTTTTTTACTACAATAAAAAACTCAAACATAAAATCATATCTCAATTCGAATTAAAAATTTAAGTCAGGAAACTAAATGGCCCAAACTAATTAACACATTCTTCCCTTGTTCCCATCTCCAACCTTAATCTTCTTCTTCTCCGTTCACGTTCACTGAAAGAAAGTAAATACCAACAAATTAAACCACCGTTTTTCTCTAAACTCCTCTTACTCTTCGTTTTGAACCCTAAACTGAAAAAATCCAGCTCTTATTCACAGTTCACAACACCCAAAACCAATCAAATCAAAGAAATCACATTGACTCAGTCGTCGTCGTGAAGCATCCCCGTCGCAAGCACTTCTCCGCCTCCGCCATAACACATCACCCAGTTGCGGAGCCCTCCCCTCTTGCCGTTGGCTGACACGAGTAAGAAAAACTCTCTCATTTATTTAGAAAAAACCAGAACATCATTGTGGAAGAAAGCCTCTGAATGCCTGGGTTTGATTCATAACGTAAAGGTTTGGAGGTCCGACATGATGGGGAGGCGACTTTGTTTGGTTTGCGAGGTGGCGACGCGATTGGTTGGGTTCGAGAAGTGGGCGGAGCGATTGGCAAGGTTCGCGAAATAGGCGGCAGAATTGGGAGGCGGCTTGGCTGGGTTCTGAGGTGCAGTGGGGTTGCGGGTGGGGATGAGGATGGACGGCGGGATATTGGGTAAGGATGGGCTGCGGGGTCACATATTTGACTGTGAAAACTGATATATCAAACTGCGGGATTTGTTTTTTGTGGGTTTTTTATGATATATATATTTCTTAATTGAATTTAATATATCAAGCTGCTGTTTTCTTCATTATTATTATTTTTTTTGCTATTCTTTATTATTTTTTTTTGCTATTCTTTATTATATTTTTTGCTATTCTTTATTATTTTTTCATGCTTAATCATTTTAATAGAGTTAAATGGCATGACACCGTCAATGATTTGTTAAATTTATAGATACAAGTGGATTGAAGAATATTTTGATCTATTTTCTATATATTATGGAACATTTTGAATCGTTTTAAAGAATCAAAAAGCATTTTGAAATTGAGTACACAATTCAAAAAGTATTTATGAAAATAACCTAAATAACAAGTATTTACCCAATTTCCAAATGCAATATCCGTGAAGCTTCTTTCCTTTGGTCGATATCATCCCACGATATTGCCTAACGACCCCATTTTTCCTCTATAAATACAACAAGGCTTCATATCCAAGTCAATATCACATTTCATTAATATTTCAGCAACTTTCCCTCTATTATCTCTTAGAAAAACCATCTTTCTTAAACCTCTTGATCATCAAATGCTCTGCTTAGTTATATAGTAGATCTTTTGAAAGTAAAAAAAAAAAAAAAAGAAAAAAAAAAAGACAGAGATGTTGCACAACATCATCAACGCAATAACGGGTGATCAGAATCATGAGAATGATAAGAAGAAGATCATAAAAGGGAGTGTGGTTTTGATGAAGAAAAATGTGTTGGATTTCAACGATTTCCATGCATCGATTCTTGATCGCGTGCATGAGTTGTTGGGTCAACGAGTTTCTCTGCAACTCATCAGTGCTGTTAATGCTGATCGTGGTTTGTAATTCTCAGTTTTTAATTCTCTAGCTGCCAAGTGCTATTCAATAATTTTTCATGTTTTTATGGCTCTTTTTTATGCTGTCAAACTTGGTAACTAATTTACTACTAGGCACAAAACAGCAGAATTTTATATTTCTTCTTAATATATGACGTACTGTATATATATATATATATTTATGTATGCATGCATGTATGTATGTATATATAATCCAAAAATGAGAGTAGAATGCCATATTTACCAACCAAATAAATGGCTTCCTATTATGTAATTGGCAGGCAAAGAAAATGGGTTAGGATTATTATGCATTTTTTTATGTTATTTTGATTTTAGAATTGTTTTTATATATGTCTTCGAATTATGTACCCTATTATAAAATGTTTCCTGATTTTAAAAACAGTTTAAAGCACCTCCAATATATAGAAAAAGGTTCAAAATGCCCTTCCATCTAAGTTTGTCTATAACCTTAACAGAACTGCTCCATCCAAGTCTATAATTTTAACCTAAACCTCCATCCAAGTCTATAACCTTAACCTAAACCTCCATCCAAGTCTCTTGATATAGTTATTACAATGTTTTCTTCTCACAAAAAATTTAAATTTCAAATATTAAAATTAAAAATCACTAATTTAAATGCATGAACTAAACATGCCCTTATTTCCAGTTCCGTCTAAATACTAAATTTACTAATCTAACTATATAAATAGGAACGTTTTTTTTAAAGAGAAATAGGAACTAAATTTTGAAAATATAAACAATTGAATGCGTTGTTAAAATTTTATTAGACTGAGTGGTAATAAATAAGACAACGGATTTGAATTCTTCTAGTTTGAATTATAATTAAAGTTTTTACTGTAATATTTTTTTTTATAAAAATTTAAATTTAACTTTTTTTTAGTATAATGTTTTCTCTTAAATTTCATCTAAATAATTCACTTTTTAACTTTTCTTAATTCGAACGGTCGAAACGAATGAGACCTTAACGTGCAAAGAGTCTGGAGTTGCCATTGAAAACTGCGGGAGTTAGTGTTCATTAGTCTGTATTCAATAGGGACACTATTATTTGACGTATTCATTGAATCTATTTACTTCTCTTACGCTGACATAATTGCTTGGCTGGGATAGCCAATCAAACGGTTGGTGGAGTCACTGTTGTAAAAGAAAAAAAAGAAATTTTCTCGTCCTTTTACTGGGTAATTAAAGGGGAAGTTTTCTAATTTTAAAATGGTGTTTATTAAAGGGAAAGAAAAAAAGGGTGTTTCTATAGTAAGACTGAAAAAAATAAACTATTATAGTAAAAATAATTCAAGGTTAGCAGCCATTCCATTTGTCTCTTATTCACTTATTTATTTATTTATTTATTTTTCTTTCTTTGAGGGGCCATTCATCCCTTGTCATTTTCACAAATAACATTCACTGATGCTTGACAAGGCCAGTAAATTTTTGTTTTTTTTTTGTTTTTTGGGTGTTTCATGATAATAAAAATCACCCTGTAATTTCTGTTATTTTTTTTTCTTCCAAATAAGATTTTCTTTCACAAGGCTTGAAACAGTGAACAATATGCCTAAAGCTTCAGTTTGATCGTTATCTGAGAAAGATTGCCCTTTGTGCGTTTCTTTAAGAACCAAAATTAATTAATGTGGAAAAGTTGAAAAAGTTGGCTCTGATAATAAATAATGCTTGATTTGAACAAAATATAATCAGGGAAGACGCAGCTTTGATTATATTGTATTGACTGACCTAACTTAATAGTTTCCTTGACACAGCACTAGCATGCTAAGAAAGTGCTATAAAAAGCTAACTAGAAGACTTTTTGTGATATTGTATTTTGTGTTTTTTTTTTCCTTAACTTTTCTTTTCTTTTTTTTTGTTTTTTTTTCTTTCTTTTTTTTTTTTTTTTTTTTTTTTTTTTTTTTTTTTTTTTTTTTTTTCAGAGATTCAAACTCTTTACCTTGTTATAACGTTAAGTGTGGTATTACTAATAGGCTACACCTGCAACCACGTCTTTTTTGTTTTGTTTGTTTTTTTTTTTTTTTTAAACCTCTAGTTACTTTAGAATGAACTATTGAACTTTTTTTTAATCAAATATTGATTTTTTTTGCTTCTATTTATTTTTTATTTTTTTGGCAGCAAATGGATTGAAAGGGATGCTTGGAAAGGCTGCATACTTGGAGGATTGGATAACCACAATCGCACCATTGACACCGGGAGATTCAGCATTCAAAGTCAGCTTTGAGTGGGAAGATGAAATAGGAGTCCCAGGAGCTTTCTTAATTAGAAATAATCATCACAGTGAATTCTACCTCAAGACTCTCACTTTAGAAGATGTTCCTGGGGAAGGTAGGGTCCACTTTGTTTGCAACTCTTGGGTGTACCCTGCATCCAAATACCAAACTGACCGGGTTTTCTTCAGCAACAAGGTACCAAATTCTTTTCAATTTTTTCCTGAAAAAAATACAAGTTTACTTGATTAAACTTGATGTATAAAGTAATAAGCCTTGTTAATTGTGTGGTTAACAATCCTTTAAAAAAAGGTGTTGAAATGTATGTTCAATTTTTATATGATAATACTCGACAATGGTTGACCTACATTTAAATTTTTAAATCTTAGATCTTTTATAAACTTTAGTTATGTTATGGCCTCGACTAATATTTTATAAGGCGGGATCGAACATGCAACTAAAGCCGCAACCGGGCCAAACTCCCTGGTGCTGTTACACAAAACGGTCTTAGACCAATAAATATTTGAAATATATATTCAATAAAAAAATAATTTTTAATTTTTAATATTATCTATATTTAAAAAAAAATGTCTGGCTCTGCTGCTACTTTATGCTAAATATAATGTATATTAATGCAGACATATTTTCCAAGTGAAACTCCAAGTTCACTGATCAAGTACAGAGAAGAAGAACTAGAAATCTTAAGAGGAAATGGAAAAGGAGAGCTTAAAGAATGGGACAGGGTTTATGACTATGCTTACTACAATGATTTGGGAAATCCAGATGATGGTCAAGAATATGCTCGTCCTGTTCTTGGAGGCTCTACTGAGTACCCTTATCCTCGCAGAGGAAGAACTGGCAGACCCCCAACCAAGACAGGTTCACACATTTTTACTCATCTAATTTACATTTCTACATCACTGTTTTGATCTTAACATTTTCTTCAATTAGCTATTAGAAATAGGGAATTTGGTATCTTTGTTTTTGCAGCCACTTAGGGGCTAATTCGGATATATGATGTAGGACCAAAATGGAAGAGATAATTCTAGATAGAAGAGTAGAACTAAATAGAGAAACAAAACTACGAGAGAGATGTAAATGATCCTAGAGACAGAACAGGAACACAAAAGGAGGAAAACCAATAATCTCAATATTTATTTATCAACCATTCTCTGAATTGAAATAAAAAAAAAAAAAAAAAAAAAAAAAAGAAGAAGAAGAAGAAGAAGAGTAGCCATTTAGGGGGTAATTTGGCTATGTGACATAGGACCAAAATAAGAGATAGAATTTAGATAGAAGAGTTGAACTAAAATGGAGAAACATAATAACACAAGAGGAAGAAAACGAACAATCTCAGTAGCCATTCATCAACCATTCTCTGAGTTAAAATTACAAACTACATCAGTTATAGGTCCAGTACCAAAATAGGAAACTCAACCAGAAGAAGGAAAAAAAAAAAAAAAAGAAGAGGAAACTTGATAATGGGATGCTTGACAAAGTAAGACATATTCATCTTTACACTTTTAGATCAATATTTCAATCTTGCTTTTTCTTCAATTAGGGGCCATTTTGGATGTGTTTTACATTCTTGCTATTGACTTTGATGTGTGACATAATTATCTGAGTTTAAAATAGTACTTATCTTTGAGTTCAAAGATCTATCCATACATTTTCTTTTCGTCATACATTTATTTTTAAGTTTGATTTGGATGTGATTTTCATTCATTTACAGATCCTAAGACCGAGAGCAGGCTTGGGATTCTCATGAGTTTGAACATTTATGTTCCGCGAGACGAAAGATTCGGTCACTTGAAGCTGTCAGATTTCCTTGCTTTTGCACTGAAATCAGTAGCTCAAGTGATCACACCTGAGCTAGAATCCGTGTTTGACAAAACTCCCAGTGAGTTCGATAGTTTTCAAGATGTAATGGACATTTATGAAGGAGGAATTAAGCTGCCAGAGGACTTGCTTAAGCACATTAGAGAGAAGATCCCTGCTGAGTTGCTCAAAGAAATTTTCAGGACTGATGGTGCACAACTCCTCAAATACCCTCTTCCTCAAGTAGTCAAAGGTATTATATCTGATGGTGCACAACTCCTCAAATACCCTCTTCCTCAAGTAGTCAAAGGTGCTAAGCACCACAGCATTTGAGCTCGTATTATCAGTTTAATGCTCTCATGTTTGTCTTCTTTTAAGAAAATATCTATAATCTTTCGTTTAATGAAAAATACTTGGGCCATTATTGGTGCTAAGCACCACGACAACCATTAATAAAACATGGGCCTCAAATGTAGGCAGGCTCCATGTAGTGGGTGATACTTAGCACCATTGATGCCTAATAACATTGTTTTATTTATTTATTTATTTAGTTTTATGTCCTTTAATAGGGTATAAATCGATGATTCACTTCAATTATTTACCAGACAGTAGACACAAATAAGAAGTAAAATTTTATGAATATTTAATGAAAAAGTGGTCAAAAATATTGATTTTAGTTATTTATGCAAATACCCCTATATTTAATTTGTGTTGCCTCAATAATTTGGAGCAGAGGATAGGTCTGCATGGAGGACTGATGAAGAGTTTGCAAGAGAAATGTTGTCTGGAGTGAACCCTGTTATCATAAGTCGTCTCCAAGTAATTCACAAAAATTATTTTCAATGATGAAGATAAAAAAGATGGAACTTTTTTTTTTTTTTTCATGTCTAAGCACTTCTACTTATTTAAATGCAGGAATTCCCACCAAGAAGCAAGCTCGACCAAGAAGTGTATGGTGATCACACCAGTACCATAACTGAACAACACATAGAGAATAACCTTGATGGGCTCACTGTGACTGAGGTAAATCATGGCTTGAATTTTCACAGAAGAGTTTCAAATATAATTGTTGATATGACAAAAAGTTTATTTTATTTTATTTTATTTTTTTAATGTGATTGAACAGGCAATAGAGAAGAACAAGTTGTTTATATTGGACCACCATGACACATTGTTCCCTTACCTGAGAAGGATTAACTCAACTTCCACAAAGACTTATGCTAGTAGGACACTCCTTTTCCTGAAAAATGATGGGACTTTGAAGCCATTGGTGATTGAATTAAGCTTACCGCATCCCGATGGTGATCAGTTTGGTGGAATTAGCAAAGTATATACCCCAGCTGAAGAAGGCGTTGAAGGTTCAATTTGGCAACTAGCCAAGGCATATGTGGCTGTAAACGACTCAGGGGTTCATCAGCTCATTAGTCATTGGTATGTTACTCATGTCAAAAGAGTAAATAATAACTTTGGACTATATAATTCTGCTGATTGGTTTATTCATTTTCTTTCAATTTCGGGTTTGACCACAGGTTGAACACTCACGCTGCGATTGAGCCATTCGTGATAGCGACGAATAGGCAGCTGAGCGTTCTCCACCCGATTCACAAGCTCTTGCATCCTCATTTTCGAGACACCATGAACATAAACGCATTTGCTAGGCAAATCCTCATCAATGCAGGTGGCATTCTTGAGTTTACAGTTTTCCCAGCAAAGTATGCCATGGAGATGTCATCAGTAGTTTACAAGAATTGGGTTTTCCCCGAGCAGGCCCTCCCGGCAGATCTCATCAAGAGGCAAGTCCTTTTTCGAGTCTAGACCATAGTTAGAAAAATCACAATTTCACATGTCATTATTGTTAAAATATAAAAATTATTGTTGGCCCACCTCCTAACAACTTAAGTTTTTGGGATGGATTGGTAAACAATAGTTTTTATATTTTAACAATCCATCACAAAAGTTTAAGCTGTTAGAAGATGGATCAACAATAGTTTTTATATTTTAACAATTATTTGGCAATAGAGGAGGAATTAGAGAAAAGAGAGAGACGAGGAGATACAGAAAGAGGAGAAGAATAGGGAGGAAACCTAAATATTCAATATCATAAGTATGTTGTCTGAACTAGTCACAAACTTAATACCCCTATTTAAATCTTCAACATCATAAGTGATGAAGGACAGTCAAGAAAGAAAGAATAGAAAGAGAGGAAGAATTGAGAAAGGGAGAGATATAGAGGAAGAATTAGAGACGAGAGTGAGAAGAGTTTGAATTTAGAGAAAGAGGAGAACAATAGGAAAGTAAACTAACAAATAGTGGAAACTACCTAATTATCAATCATAGGATACTCATTGAAACAGTTCTGGAAAACTTTAATAAACTGCTGCAAAATGTTAGGAAATAATACTTAATACTACTTTCTATTTCTATTATGCTTCTCATCATTCTCTCCTAGTCGGAGAATTTGACTCCGGCAAGTTAAAACTTTCAAAAAAGTAAAATTTGAGTTCCAAAATGCTCCTTTTTCAATGACTTGGCTCTCAATGCAGGGGAGTGGCAATCCAGGACTCCAATTCGCCGCATGGTCTTCGCCTGCTGATAGAGGACTATCCCTACGCTGCTGATGGGCTTGAGATTTGGTATGCAATCAAAACATGGGTTGAAGACTATTGCTCTTATTACTACAAGAGTGATGAGATGGTTCAAAAGGACTCAGAACTTCAGTCATGGTGGAAGGAACTAAGAGAGGAGGGTCACGGCGACAAGAAAAACGAGCCATGGTGGCCTAAAATGCAGACACGCGAAGAGCTAATCGACTCGTGCACCATAATCATATGGATTGCTTCTGCCCTTCATGCAGCTGTCAACTTTGGGCAATACCCTTATGCAGGATATCTTCCAAACCGCCCTACAGTGAGCCGTCGGTTCATGCCCGAAAAGGGCACCCCAGAATACGAAGAGCTTCAATCTGACCCTGATAAGGCATTCTTGAAGACCATCACTGCCCAACTTCAGACCCTCATTGGCATTTCCATCATTGAGCTTCTGTCAAGGCATGCTTCTGATGAGGTCTATCTCGGGCAAAGGGACACTCCTGAATGGACAACAGACACAAATCCATTGGAAGCCTTTGAGAGATTTGGAAAGAAACTTGGTGAAATTGAGGACAAAATTATAAGCATGAACAATGATGAGAGATTAAAAAACCGAGTCGGGCCGGTCAAGATGCCTTACACTTTGCTCTTTCCTACTAGTGAAGGTGGACTTACTGGCAAGGGAATCCCCAACAGTGTCTCAATCTAAAAGCTTGTGATCTCTTTGAATTTGTTACTGTTCTTTTTAGAATGGAAAGGTTTGTATAATAAGCTTATTTCCCACTTAGCAGTCCTAAAGCTTTATATAAACTACTAAGATTAGCAGTGAGGAAGATGATCAATTGTGTGAAAATATGCATTAAATAATATATAGTATAGTTGATATTGTTGATGCTAGTTAACCACAGTTCTGGTAATGCTACTTTTTTGGGAGCTCTTTTCAACTGCTTATCAGGTATATCCAAGATATTAACTTTTTTTTTTTCTTTTTTTGTTATGGTGAAATCTCTCAGAAGAAATTATGAAAAAGGAAAACTACAAAAGATCAGAGAGGCCAAGAAAACAAATAGAAAGAAAATCAAAAATAAAATAAAGAGAAAGAAAATAAAGAAAAATTTTAAATGATTAGCTCACTAAGTGATTACGCCCAAATGTGTAAAAAAATAAGCGGTTAATTGTTGCACAATTATGACGGTCTATCCCACGAGGATGCGATAAAAACAAACAAAAGAGATTAGCATAACAAAAGCATTAGAGAAGTAATTAATCGAACAAAGAAAAGAAATAGTGTTTTTGTGATTTTAAAACAATTTAATTATAAGACTATGCAATTTAAAATGGAGAAAATTCAATAATTTAAAGTGGTAAGACATTGAGAATCCTCTATATGCTTTGTTCACTTATTTAGATTTTGATTCATAAATTGACTCAATTGAAAATTTCACATCCCAAACAATCAATTGGAAAATAAGATTTGAAAAACTTGTGAATAAAAATGTATTCGAGTAAATAAAATTCTTACGTTTAGAACTAAGAAAAATTATCTTATGAGAAATCTAAAAGCGACAACATACATCGGGGTAATATTGCAGTAAAAGACTACTCATAAAATAGCGTCTCCTAATATATTGTATCATGCAACAATCACATAAAAAGAGCTTTACTATATTTATATAAAAATTGACAATAAAATATAATGATATGAAGAATAAATATGGTAAAAGAAAATTATTTACTCAAATGTATAAAACTTACAAACCATTAGAGAATCAAAACTCAAATAAGCTCACTACACATATAGAATCATATCTAGCCTCACCCAAGAACTCTAGCCTAACTTGCAAAGCATTCTCACAAGATTCTAAAAAAAAAAGTATGAGAATAATAGCAAGACAATGAGAGAAAAAGTGTCTAAGCTTAGGCTAAAAATCAACAACAATCACACACTTAACAAAGCTCCTATTTATAGAGTTTTTAGGGCATTTGAAAAAGCAGTTGACAAAGAAGAAAAACAAAGAAAGAAAATGCCTTATCCAATTAAATTGAATTTACAAGGCTTTATTTTGGAGAATGAATGTAGAACTGAACCATGGGATATCAACGGAACAAAATGGATCAGTTGAGGAATCTCAAGTGGGTGGGACACTATTGGGAATGGTGTCCTAGAAGCATAAGATGTAATAGGATATTTATGATTTATTTAATAAAAGAGTTTATTCATCATTTTTATGTGTATATATTTGTGAATATTTTATGAATATCAATGAAAATTTCATGATTATTTATGTGACCTTAAATATTGTATATAAGTGTTATATACGAGAGGATAATGTTTATGGATAATAATCAAAAATATTATTCATAATGAATTTAATTAAAGTTAGGAATCTTTAATTAAAACATTATTAATTCATGTCATTCCCATTTAGAATGGAATGGTGTTATCCGCACTGTTAATATGGTGAGATATTGAATGAGTGTATTTCGCATAATGAGATTATGTGGAACAAGGACACAGACACAATATGAATTTCTAATAATTTCCGTTAAGTATAAAAATTCTAATTGAGTCTACCGATGCTCATATATAGAATGGTCTTAATCCTGAGTTCTTAACAGACTCATATTTATGGATTTGTGTCTTTTGATTTACTTGGTATGAATTCTAAGATCCTGAATCCCATTCATTGTATTTTGGAGACATCATGAAGTAGGTAGCCGGGAATGTTATTATACGAGATAGAATCCATTCCTTCTTGAGAAAGAAGTAGATAAATAATTCTCTTGAGGGTTGATTCGGTACTTGGACCAGTAGGAGCTCCGATTCATGAATGTGTTTTATGAA
>NW_010363465.1:0-691 GCF_000414095.1 Morus notabilis | reverse complement strand
CAGGATAAAGGATGATTTTCTCTTCCTTCCCTATCTGCAATTGGCGCCACACACAGGGATAGAAAACCCTAAGCATGGCCGGCCACAAGGGATGAGGGTAGAGGAGAATTTTTGTTCAAAATTCAAATAGGAGAGATAGATTTGATTCCTTCAAGAAGTTGGACTTCTACTCTATAAATAAGATATGATGAAAAATTACGCGTGACAATTTTTTAACCTAATTTTTGGTGGCTGGCCAAAAATCACATTATAGAGAGAAGGAAAATTTTTCTCCAAAAAAATTCCACATCGTGCATACGTTGGTGTTTGTGGAAAATTCGAGTGTTTGATCAAACCCGTTTTAGTCTCTAGTGTGCCCACACACACGTCTACGTAGATTCAAGGAATTGACGTGGAAGACTTTGGTTTTCTAAACACAAGGCTTTGGAGCAAGGATCGTTCGTGGTCAAAGAACTCAAGTTATCATCCGAGTCGGCCTCCAGGTATTTTTTCTAATTGAGTTCTTGATATATAAATTAATGTGATTAATTTATTCGTGCATAAATTAATATAATCTATAGAGTATCTCAAAAGTTTTATAAAAATTTTTGTTATACTTGATCCGCCCTCCCACCACGCTTCCGCATCCGAATTCGATTCGGGAACCAACAATTGATATCAGAGCGGTCTATAGACGATATTAATTTATGCT
>NW_010363464.1:0-683 GCF_000414095.1 Morus notabilis | reverse complement strand
GAATGGCGACAACATTTGGTGTTGAAACGAGGCCCATCAGCCGTTAGATGGAAACTCTCTTCGCGCTCTACAACCGCCCCGGGAGGGGCGACGAATTTTGGTGTCGTAATGGTGCCCATCAGCCGTTATATCGAAGCTCTCTTCGCGATCTACAACTAGCACGGGAATGGTGACAACTTTTTATCTCGTAACGGGTGTCATAATTTGTCAGATCAAACCACTCTTCCCCCTCTACAACCGCCACGAATTTAGTGACAACTTTTTGTGTCGTAACGGGGCCGGCCAATCAGAGGTTATATCGAAGCTCTCTTCGCGCCCCACCACCGCCACTGGAATGGCGACAACATTTGGTGTTGAAACGAGGCCCATCAGCCGTTAGATCGAAGCTCTCTTCGCGCCCCACCACCGCCACTGGAATGGCGACAACATTTGGTGTTGAAACGAGGCCCATCAGCCGTTAGATCGAAGCTCTCTTCGCGCCCCACCACCGCCACTGGAATGGCGACAACATTTGGTGTTGAAACGAGGCCCATCAGCCGTTAGATCGAAGCTGTCTTCGTGATCTACGACTGGCACGGGAATGGTGACAACTTTTTATGTCATAACGAGTCCCATAATCTGTCAGATCAAAGCCCTCTTCCCCTCTACAACCGCCACAAATTTAGCGATAACTTTTTGTGTCG